>NC_140959.1:11666045-11958545 GCF_014529385.1 Adiantum capillus-veneris | reverse complement strand
CTATATTGTAGGTATTCAATTTATAAAGGCCTACAAAGTGGATCACGGTGTGCGAGGAGTGTTTTCAACGTGAATTTACATATTCCGCGCGCCATGTTCCTCTTTTGACTTTGTACATAGCAATCTGCTGAAAGTACAATTGCTTTTATGTATTTGTAGCTATTCTATTTTTTGAAAGCCAACCAAGTGGATAACGGCGCACCTATAGTTCTATGGATATTTGTTTCTGTACTATTCGTGCCGTGATCCACTTGTATGGCTTTTACTTCTCACATATATAACCCAGTTTTGCATTGAATCCATAGTAATCATCTTATTTTATTGACTACCTGATTAGTTGGTAACAATTGTGGGATACCTAATTTTAGTTTGTTCAAAACTTATATGATCATTTGGTGCTCTTCTTCTTGTATATACTCATTGAATCTTATATTTGTGATTATGAAATAAATGGCAGGTTTAAGATCACATAGGAGGAGGAGGCAGAAAATTGATCCTGAGCGCATTGGTGGCCAAGAAAACTACCGGAGCCGTTAAAAACATCAATGAAGAGGAATGTAGACTTCACAGAACCCATTGATATAACTGCTGCAGAGCTTGCCAGTAGTTTGGAGGAGCCAGCTGTAGGTTTGGAGGAGCCTGATACTGACCTATCTGTAGAATTGGAGTCCCCTTCTACTCCAAAATTTATTGTACCCAACTCACTTAAGAGAGAAGTGGATTTTTCAACTCCTACTTTGCAGAGTGCCCAATGTATTGCAACAATCCAAAAGAAAAAAGAGACAGTTATTTATGAAGACCCTACAATGATTGATGAAAGGCTTTTAGATTTTGCAGTTACTTTTGGGATTGGTGATAAGTTTGATTTGGTCTCTTGCATGTGTAATGCTCCATTTAATCTTGATGTGTTCATAGCTGAACAGAGTGAGCACTTGAAGCTGGAGCGAGAGAAGTTTGATCTTCACACTCAAGAGGGCAGGTTTATTGTTGGTGAAATGGTGGTAGTCCATTTAAAGGACGTGATCCTAAAAGACAATCTTATAAGAAGTATAATTAGCTGCCTCTTATGTACAGGCCCCATTGGTGCAGCTTACATGATCGGGAGTGCAAGCTGATACAAGAGTCCCCTGGATTTCTAATATTTTTAAATGGATTATTTACAACTCTTATGAAAGATCCTAAGGAGGTCATGGAGGAACAAGATTTACCAGCAGATGAAAAAGAGGAAAAGAATGAGGAATATATTGAAGTGACAGAGGTAGAGGAGTCCATTGATCTTGAAGAAGAAGCAAAAGAGGTGAAATGAAGCAATCTTCTTTCAGTGAAAACCTCAGATATCAAGCTCCCTCTAGATGTGTCAGGTTTCAATGAGCGGCAAGCCACCTTAATGCTACCGGGAGTGCTAGAGTTTCAATTTGGAGATAGGTCCTACATTTCCTCCATGAGATACAAAGTAATTTTTGTTTGCGGGAGAACTTTGCACTGGCCACTATTTCCAAGTATCAGGAGGAGAGGAATGGATTTGTCTCAGATGACAGTAATGATGACGAGGCAATGGAGATCTCCAGTAACCCACTGGACTGTCTTAAACTGTGCTTTGAAAAGGCAGAAAAGTATAAAGAAACACTTCTTGATGAAGCCACATTTCAAGCTATTTGAAATAATCTTAAGCCATCAACTAGTAAATAGGATATGGAGGATTGGTTTAAGCACCTAGCGCAGGAGTCAACCGGATCAATTAACCTATGGAAGGATGAGCTTTTTTTGCAAGATGAGAGTTTCATGGTATAAATTCCTACCCCCCCCCAACCAAATCTCTGTTTGTCTCTCTCTCTCTCTCACATACACAAACACTTCTTTTGTTTACAGTCATGGATTGCTGAAACGACTTTCTTCGTCATCGAAGAAGATAGTTCCGTGGTAGGGATGCAGCTCTAGGACAATATCTTCCTAGTTTATGCGAGGCACCCGTCCTAATCTTCCACAACGGAATGTCACAAGAGGGGAATACTGCAACCTATGCTTTCAAGACATTATCTCGCTTCTTAAGTGGTCCAATGCTGCCACAAAATGCTGACAAAGTAATCCTCGTCAACAAGGTTTTTGGGAGAGAATGTTTTGGTTACTCTCCAGGATATACTGGGGGCCGTGCAACATATTACTACACATACACAGCAATGGCATTATCTTTAGGGAAAGAAAACCCTACTGAACTCTTAGAGTATGGAAAACATTTAATGATCAGATACAAGGGCGAGGTTCCAAATGATATTTGCAAATCATCAAAATGTTGAAATAGTTGTGGTACATATTGAATTTAATTCTATAGGAATTTGGGGTACATCGATCGTCTAAACTCTAACTCTCTTGTTCCACCAATGATTGGCATATTGCATTGTTTCTCTCCACTTGGTTTGACTTTCAAGAGCACTTGAGTTGTTGAATGCGTCTACTCGCTTTCTTTTCTGAATTTGCAAATGTCTGATTGCCTGTACGGTTGCTGAAGAGGCCAATACTTGCTTTTGTTGCATGCGATGAATGATTCTGTGATAAAACCACTGAAATAACTCCTTTAGACTGTTTGCCTTATTTCGAGAGCCTTCATGTTGTGTATGTCTGAAGTAGACATTTCTAGCCATGTAATGAGACTTCTCCAGGCCCTGGGTGTTCCATATACCTAGATTCCCATACTTTTGGATGAAGTATGGCAAATGATAAAAAATAATGTCCTGCAAAAGAAGAAATTTATTTAGAAATTTAAACACACACTTAGTACTAAGACTATATGAGGCGGTTTGAATTTACCATGTAATGAGTGATTTGAGTGTCAGTCCATGCTGTCTTGAAGGATTTTTTCAGTGCTGAAGGTTCTGTTTAAACTTGCTAAGATTATCCTACAACCAATCATCATTTTCACACATTTGAAATAATATGTCAATGGAACGCCACACATCACCCTTTGCATTGCGAGTTGTTGGCTCTTGGTCTTTCACTGCTAAATGAAGTTTTTTCCAGTGTATATACTCAACTTTGCTAATGTAGGTAGAGTGATATACTCTCCCTTGCTTTATTAGCTTCACATATTTCATACCTTGAGGTTTAGATAGAAAACGGAGTGCCTTGACCCCACCTATGGATGGTTTGCAGGGTACATCTTTCTCATTGGTTGACCTTTTTTCGTCCCCGTGTATTTTCACATTGCCCCCATGTAGACCAATATGTGACAAAACTAGTTCCAAAGCCTCTAGAGCAACTTGTCGTTCAGATGACTTTTTTATTTTCCAAGCAAACCCAATGTACAGATATACCAACTTCTCTACAATTCGGCAGAGAGCATGCATTGTACAAATATGGACATTAACAAGTGGTATATTCAGAACTGGTCGAAAATTAGAGTCTTCATTGTGACGAGTAGGAGCCTTTCGCCACCACTTTGGGTCCATCACTTTTGCAGGTTCCATGCAATACAAGCATGGAGTCTTTGCCATGGCACCCATTCCACAATTATACATACACTTCAGTGTTTTGAGGTCACCTACAAGATGCCATTGAACTCGAAAGTCTCCTCTCCCATCTACAACCAATACCTCTCCTCGATTCATTTGCCTATCAATGATATCTGGAATAGGGATTTGATGGAACACCCAAAATAAAATGTCATGGTCTTCTTTCTTTACCTGCAAGATATGAGATACAAAAATTAAATCTAAACTTTAGGTACAATAGAGGGCTTGCTAGAGCTACAAAATTGGAGATAACTGGATTACCTGAAATGTACCAAGCCACCATATGTTTGTTTCTAATTGAACACTGAAGTATGAAGGGTCATCAGTGGGACATTTGGAAAGGGCCCTATTCATTAATGTGATTGTAACTCGCTCTAGCTTCTTCTCTTTAAGAATCTCACACTCATCTAGCTTCAAAACAAAATGTAGAACGCCACCTGTCTCTTCGAATGTGATATTGTAGAACTCTACCATTCTAGTTTGCAGCAAAGTGAGGTCCATGAAGATACTGTTGTACTCATCATAAGTGACAGTAGTTCCCTGTGAGCTATAAATATCTTGAATATGAAATGAACATCCAATGAAGTCTATCTGTTCATTATTGAGCTGTAGTCTTTCTTTCCAAACACTTGCAGATGTTGGTAAAAGCTTAGATTTTATTCCCTTCTTCACAAACATGGAAGAGATAGACTGTTGAATAGCTGAGTAACCTCTTTTACTAACTCCAAGGGAGTCCAATGTACCCTATATATGCTTGGCAGGCACTGCATTCTTTGAAATGAATCTGTCAATGACATCTCGTTGTAAAACCTTAAACTTTTTGTCATGCATGATATCCTTTGCAAGACCACTAGTTATCAATGGCTTTAAGTGCTTTCCTACATTGGCCTTCGGGTCTATGTTTTCTTTGTCTGGATAGATGGAATCTCTACAAAGAAAGCATACCTAACATAAACAAACACTTATATTAATTTATATTAATAAGACAGTTTACAATGCTCACCTCAATGCTTGGATTCTTTTCTTAAGGCCGCCAGAGCCTACCTTCAATGTTTCAAGATTCCGTAGTTTCTTCTTTCGCACACGAATGCCTAACATTGTCTCCTTGTTTTGTAATGACCGTACCTTTGTTCGCAAGACCTATGATTCTTGTGTGCACTGCATTAAAGTCTTTTGGTCCTCATGATGCAAGTTTGAAAGTCTTTGAATCTCATTTGCTTGGTGCTTCACCATGTCTTTATAAGTTTCTGATTGTTGTTTAGAACTTTACAATAGACAAGCAATCCATTCTCTCCATTACCTGCAAAGCTCAATAAGTTAGTGGGATTTGAAAATGCTCGAAAAGCATTTGTCATGGGATTCAATGGGTAGAGTGAGCCTTTTGTCCAAATATCTAAGTGTTTTGCTCCCTCTACTCTGAGTCTCTCTGTCATGAGTGGTGTCACTTTGATGTTAGTTTTGCCTCGCTTACACAGTGGTGTATATTGGGGATCCAGATCAATGTGTAGATGATAGAAGGGTCTCTTAAGGAGGACATTTGTCCGGGTGGAAGAAGAAGCCATGTGTGCAACATGGCAACAAAGGGAGGATTTCTTTAAGGTCAGCGCACAAACAGTGCGAGGGTAAGGAGAGAGCAGGTTTGGAAGGATATTTCCTTTACTCATACATTCCATGTGCACGAAACTCCCTCCAATTCTAGGACGTTCACTAAATGCAACTGAAAACAATTTATTCTTCAATCATCACGGCCGTTATGACAATGTGGCAAGAATCTACTTGTAAGTACACTTTTCGAATGGTTATTCCAACTTTACATTTGCTTTTACCAAACCTATTTTCTAGAGAGAGAAATTCAAAATTCTATTTTTTTTTAGAAGGCCCTCCAAATGACCTCTGAAATTTCCTAATGGGTAAGATGAGTTACCCCTAGAGTAACTGGCTTATATACAATGCATGGGGGAAAGAACCTCCTAGTGAGGGAAAAAATGGCCCAACGGTCCTAAGTGTGTTCACATACATCACTACCACATGTATATGGTAACAAAAGATTGGTTGGTTTTTGATTTATTTGTCAATTCATGAGTATTACCTGAGATATTATACTATATTGTGTGCCAATGAGGGATTCCTGAGCCTGCTAAGTTAGATTAGTGGTTTTGATCATTTGAGGATTTCCTTATAGTGTAAATATATTATCATGTGTACTTGGTGTTGATTCATCTTTCGACTTCTGGTTTGGATAACTGGGTCCTTATTGAATTGTTGATAAAAACTCAATTGGTTTAGCTGAGTCAATTATACAAAATCAATGCACCTAGTCTTGAGCACATTAATTTAGTACCTATATTGGTGGAGATGGTTGACTCAATACCATTAAATGTTGAGAATTAGGCTTATTGTGTTGTGGCATGTACTTACTTTTAGTCATTTTCACTGCTTTGGTGCTTGGTTTAAATGCAATTACTCTTTGATAGTGTTTTGTTGGATGGAGGGAAGCTCACATAAATAACCCTTACAAATGCAGGGTATAACATCAATGTTGGCATTTGATCCCAAAAATTTCTATTGGTGGTTCTTACAAGAAATGTTGGGAAATCCGAGAGAACAGTTGCCAAGTCCTCAACACACACACACACACACACGCACACACACGCACACACACATATGCATATGAACCTAGTCAAGATGGTGAAAGCTTGTAAGAGGAAGATGTACACAAAATTACAATACACAACGTAGCATAAGACAAGGAGAGAGAGAATCTTGCAAATCAATGGCCTAAAGTGGTAGCCCCCAAACTCGACGACACCTCTCTTGGAATTGGGTACTTAATCTCTTTATTGAAACTAATATGTTGCCAAAATTAGAGACCCCTCATCACACTTGAGTTTTTTGAAATATATTTTAAAACACTTATGCTAAAATAAATGGCCAAGAGTCATTATTGGTTTTGATGCCGATTTTTTTCTCAATTTCCAAAGTTTGAATTTACACATCATCAACTCACTTTTAGTAAAAAAGAGAGAGAACATAATAATTAACCATTACATGCTGTGTTGTTCCACTTGTAATGCTAACCACATACAACAAAACGGTGCCCATTATTGTAACAAAAAAGAATTTGGCTACTTAGTTGGTTAAGTAATGAGGTAACAGACATCTAGACATCTGGTTTACAAAATATATATTACACTCACTGTCATGTGGAGCTAAGGGATTGGTGAACCTTGGAATCTATAACGTTGTTCTTATTGACTTTCTAAAACAAGCCTTAGAGGAGAAGAGAGTTAGACATACCTTTGAAATTTTACAGAGAAGCGAGTTAGACATTTATTTGAAATTTTATCATTTTGGTACACTATTGGAACTACCTTTTAATGTCAACAATTAAATTTTCTTTGTTTTTAGTTTGACAATGGGTCCCTTCATTTCACAACCTTGCATAGCTTGAATTTCCTTTCCTTTTATTGTTTTAGAATGCCAAAGTGAATCTTCACCTTGTATTTCCTATGGTTATTTGCAATATATAAATCATTGACATTGATAACAACCATAAATAGATATTGGGGAATATAAATTTGTGAGCTTCTAGACACAACTTTTTTGAAAGCTTTTGTATCTTTTCACATCGAAGGCTCATGTTCTTGCAACATTTTCACAAAACATGAATGATATGATTAAATTTGGAGGATTCTATGTACTCAAACTTCTCTTCCACATTGTTTATGCTTTAGTATCTTTCGTAACGTAACCTCACCAATTAACAACCTCCTCAAGGCACATGCATGTTGTATTAAATAACCTTGATTGATTTTAGATGATTTTCAACACTTCTAACGAAAAAGAGATACACTCAGGACATGTGAAAAGAACATGACATTGCAACCACCTACTTATTGTGCATGTACACTCCACCTTTTAAACTCTTAGGATCCCTTATCATAATCTAACTAAAACTATATTGGCTCTACCAACCTTAAAACATTCATGTTTTGGGCTCCATAACCTTAGTGGCCATTGCACCATAAATTATATGGTATAGCAAATCCTATTATAAACAAAGGCCCCACATTGTTGCAGGTGCATGATCACCAAAACAAAAATGTTGTCCCAAAAATTGAACAACTTTTGGGGTGGATCAACATTTAAATGACATAATAGCATCTCATTAAGAATTTTTGGAGGTCTTTTGGAGGGCCTTATAAAAATGAGAGAAAAAAGAGATCCTTTAATGAGAGAAGGGACAAGATTACATAGAAAAATAGGCTGATATTAACAAAAATATGAAAAAAATATCACCCACTTTTTCAATGATCCAACGGGCCTTGAAAACGGTCACCTTTTCACTAAATGTGAGTGTCTTTTTCATGAGGTAGGCGCCTCTCATTCAGTATGGCTTTCAACATCACTAAAATGAAAAGAATTCACAAAATTGTTAGCTACTGTTAGAATTTGAAGCTTTTGACACCGTCAATGTGTTCGAAACGCCCAAATACCTAAGAAACAAATGTCTACTTGTCTTGTTTTGACACACGGAGAGGGAGAAAAGGCTAAAAAACCCTCGAAAAGGAGTTTTTGTTCAATGGGGTGCAGAGGCCATTCCAATATTTTTTGAAATGGCCTTTCCACAATGTCAGACAAAAATTGTCAAACGGCGCATAGAGGCCATTCCAATTTTTTTTTGGAATGCCCCTTGCGCGCTATTCGGCAAAAACCCATTTTTTGGGATTTTTTTTGGCATTTTCTCCCTTTACGGGTGTCAGAATAAGGCAAGTAGACAATCTTTTTCAGAATTTTGGGCGTTCTAGACGCATTGGTAGTGTCAAAAGCTTCAAATTTTAACACTAGTAAACAATTTTGTAATTTTTCTCATTTCAGTGGTGACGAAAGCCATATTGAATGAGTGGTGTCTACCTCATGAAAAAGACACTCGCATTTAATGAAAAGGTGACCGTTTTCAAGGATTGCCAAAAATTTAGGTTCACTTTTTAGAGTGCTTAGTTTTCCTTTTGGACGTACTCACTAAGTGCAAGTGCATTTTATTTCTTAAAAGGCCCTCCATATGACCTCCAAATTGTCCTAATGTAAATGTTGGTCCAAGGTTGTGGATGAAAAAGCCCTCGGGGTCACAAGGGAAAAACTCACAATCCCCATAAATGTTTTATTTTAGCATTAAAGTAAATTCCATCCAAAACAGATAGTCAAACATTGAAAGACTGCAATGTCTAAATGAAGTCATCCTAGTTACTAATCATCCTTCTGAGAGGACTGCATACTTTCTGCTCCAAACAATTTGAGAAGGAAAAAGACATCCCTCCAACATTAGGCAATGATGCATCTCCTTTGTGAAAGCAGAGCCAAGTCCACCACATCCAACATATGTATCAAGCATGTGATCTCATCCTCATTCATAAATGGTGCCAACTTCTCAAGATTATGTGCGTGCACGTATATGTCTCTCATAGTGTATATATGTATGTGTGTGTAGATTTATTAGTGTGTGTGTGTGCCTCAATGTTTGTATGTGTGTATACTTGTATCTATGCTAAGTATATACATGATGAACATATGTGTGTGTGTGTGTGTGTGTGTAGACGTATTTATGCTAAGTTTATGCATGAACATACTATCTTTATGAAAAAGGATTAACATAAAGTTCCATAAGAGATAATGAAGATACATAACAAGTCAATCATTTCTTGACCTTGAAGATTATAACTATGATTAATTTCAATTTTGCAAGAATAATTCTAAGATTACATTTATTGCAAGAAGAGAGAGAGAGAGAGAGAGAGAGAGAGAGAGAGAGAGAGAGAGAGAGAGGCATCTTTGTGTGCTATTAAAGGTAGCACAAGAACTTCTTAATCACCAAAGCACTTGCAAAAAACTGACCATTTTCATGTATATGTTTGAAGATTTCCGGGGTTCGCAAAAGGAGGTGATTGACCATAATTCACCTTGGAAGAGGTATGGGGTCTGCTAAAGGACGGCTTGAAGAAAATCTTGCCTTGACAAAAAACAATAACAATTCCCTTTAAATGCAACACCAAAAAAACAACTGAACACAAAGAATAATAGAACTTACTTTAGACATTAAAACCTTAAATGCTTAAAGCTTCGGATCATTGCAATGCTTATCCACATTACATAGCCATTGGTTATCAAAAAGACAATATTTAAGTTATCAAAAGGCCAATAGTAAATTCTGGGGTAAAGGCCTCTAATAAATGTTGAGGAGTGAAAGCATGTTAACCTGTCATGCTTTTTCATGTCCCTGACAATTCTAACTAGCACAATTTTGACATATGCTAACTAGTACAATAACTTGAGCTACATCTCCAAGATCTATGACATATGATATATCAATAGAAAGCACTTGAAACAAGGAATCCAAATGTACAACCTCCGACAAATTTTGATATTATTTGTAAAAAATTTACCGGACGCCCAACTTTTTGAAGATGTGCTAACTTGAAACTGCTAACTATCACAAAAAGCGCGACAAGTTAACATGCTTTCACCCTGGGGTAAAGGCCTCTGTGCCTTGCTCGATTGCCCAGGCTATGGGCACCTGCCCACTGGCCACCTTATTGCTTTGTACATATACAAAGAATAAGGGGCAACTCATCTAGCTTGTTGCTCCACCCACACACCTTGCACTCCTTCTCCTTCTTCCCCTTCCCACACACTGCACAATGTACTCATTCCACACTGCACGACACTCTTCAATTGGTATCAGAGCTACAACTTGGTGATCCACGCATGTGATGGATTCTCAACGAGATGCGGAAGCGTGGAGCTCGACTATGGAGGCACGAGCTTGGCGGCGGTAGATCCGGTCCAATGGCATTGGGTCAAAGTGTTTTTGGTGGAGATTCGGCAAGGATCGGCCCAAGATCTCCCCAAGATCGTCGCCGGTGCTGAACTCCCCGCACCCATCGCGTGTGCAACCCTCCCAAGCAAGAGATGGAATCTTGAGGATTCTTGAAGGATTTGCAAGGGAGATCGGGGCAAGGTCTACACAGATCAACAAAGCTTTGAAGTAAGCTTGAAGGAGCTGAAAATCGATTTGCAAGGCAAAGTTTGTAGAGCATTGAAGAGCTCATAATCAAGCAACTCTGCAGCAAGTAGAAATTGATCATTGCGAGCATGGCTTTTGGCAACATTGGATTGTGCAAAGAGTAGAATTGAGCTTGATGAAAAATTGGGAAGCTTGGGGAGAATCGGCAGCCAAGAGCATTGCAATTGACATTGAGCAAAGGAAGTGTGGTTGTGTGTGTGACACAACACACACTTTTGAAAGCAATTGACCGAGGGGTAGCCAACAATTGAAAATTGAAGCAAGCCTTGGGGAAAGAGGAGTCGGGTAGCTTTGCAATCAAAGGGTATCGAGTAGGTGTAGTAGAAGGGTTGAAAATTGGTAGTGCTGGAATTTAAGCAGTAAATTGTGGATGTCATGCGCAGTTGAGAGAGGAAAATTGTGTGTGGGAATTGAGCAGGGCTCGCGAGCATTGAATTGAGCATATAAGAGTCGAGGGGCTACAACATGGTCATTTGGAGCTTTCGAGCAGCCACAGAGGACACACACACACACACAGAGGAGTTGGCAGCAACATAGACGTTTTTTTTTAAATTTCTCTATTCAAAAGGTGTGTGTAAGGGCGCGTGCAAGCGCACGCGCACACGCACACACACACGCACACACGCACACACACACACACACACACACACACACACACACACACACACACACACACACACACACACACACACACACACACACACACTCTTGCTATTGAGAATGAGAGCGTAGAGCTGGTTTCAGGGATAGTCTACCCTCGGCAGCTTGTAATTGGCTATAAAAGCGAGAGAAAGAGAGAAAACTTGTGATTTTCCTTGGTCACAAAAAATTGAGAGGGCGCATGTGCTCTTGCACGTACACACACAAGCATTTGCGAGCTTCGGCAAGTAAGCTCGGGCATCACCCGACATTGGCTATTTTCCTTGACATGCAGACTGCATCAACCATCACGTTCTCATTTTTCTCGGCCTCGGCTACGGCATCGGTGATCGCTTCCATCCGACGGAGAAGACGACATCGACCAAGTTTTTCTCGGCTTTAACATAGCCAGAGTGATTTGGCTCTGCTCCAGTCTAGCTTCACCATTGACTCACCTTCCACACCCCATTTGCTCTAATAGACATCCCTTGGCATCCCGACCTCAATTTAGCAATTTTGGCTTTGATGGTTTCCTAGTTTCTTGCTTCGGCGGCACACCCCAGCCCATTCCAGAGCAGTTTTTCTTGTGAGTGCGGCCCTTGGGTGGTGATTTTGACCTCATGCAACTGGTTGACTGTGCATTGTGTTTGGTTACCAATCGACATGATCGCAGGTAGCAGGTCACATGTTTGCAGTGTTCTTGGAGAGGTACAAGTCCATAGAGCCACTCATTCAGGAGTTAGCCAGTTCGCCAGGTTTTGGCAGTGCATGTATACCATTTGTGGATCTGTTTATTGAGACTCTGAGTGTCTTTCTATGCTTTATGCAATATTGGTGATACTTTTTGAGTTTTCACTCAGTTTTCAAGGGAAACTCTAATGAATTTTTCCCAAATCCTTGCCATGTTTCATGCGTATCTACAGTTATACTCTTTGATGGTTTAGTGTCGAGTTTGACTCCCATCACTTTGACAAGTTTTGTCAGCCTTGTACCAACTCTTGCAAGAGTGAGAATTGCATATGCTTATGTGGCTATAGACTTTGACAATCATGGATTTCACATGTATTTTACAAGTTTTTTGCAAGAAATTTGTCTTGTGGGATGCGTTTTGAGCTTGTTTGCTCACTACTTGCGTATATGGTTATGCACTTTACGCTTGGTTGAGCTGTTTGTCCCAGTTTGTATGCCTCCAATTTGCAAATTGTGGAGTCATTTTTGCATATGCAAGCATTGGGTTTGATGCAGTTGATCATGATTTTCATGATTGTGTAGTGTTCGAGTTATCTCCCACTTTATTTTGCCAATTTGGCACGGTTTATGGTTGAGATTGTACTTAAGTTTTTTGCTCAGTTTACAAGGGAAACTCTGCCAGTTTTCTCCTAGGTTTTCTTGACATACTTTGGCTTCTTGGCATCTAGTTAACAAATCTATGTGATAGTTCAGAGTCGACTTCCATGACTCGTGAGAGACGACGGTCTTGTTCTTGTTGAGATATGCAATGTTGGTATTATGGTCACACAAGGCACATTAGACATCGTTGTTTCAGACGCATGAGATAGCAACAGAGATGTTTGCGAGATGCAGATGAGGTTTTGAAACATGCTAGAGTAGTGGCTTCATATGCCAGTGACTATGATGTCATGTTTGCTTTTAGCATTCCTCGTGCTTACATGTCTTTGAGAGGTGACACTTCTCCATGGTGGTTGCTAGATGAGGATGCAATTTTCCACGTCACACCCCACCATGATTGGTTTAGCACCTTCTCTAGTGGAAACTTTGGTTGTGTGCACTTGGTCAATGGTTCAATGTTGGTTCTAGCGTTTGACATTGCAGGTGCAGGAGATGTTTGATTGTCATTACCTAGTGGTGAATCATACACGCTACGACATGAGCGTTTTGTTCCTCAGCTGAGACAGAGCTTGATCTCAATGACATGGTTAGCAAATTGTGGATGTTAGCCATTACTGTCTTTCCGGATGCAATGTAGTTCATTAGTGATTTCTAGAGGAGCCCGCAGTGGCTTGGTATATCCTATGCATGTGTCTGAGGTTTGAGAAGACATAGTCTTGGTTTTGTTGCTAGCACTCTTTGAACAAGAGACGAGACGTGTTTCCTTCACGGGTGAGCTCCACCATGCTCACAAGATAGACCATTTATTTATGCAAGACGTGCCGGTAGCAGAGTCTGTGCAGGCAGAGGTAGAGTGGGTATGCTCTCTAGAGACACAAACTCCATAGACAAGTTTGTATGGTTTCCAAAACTCCACTATGAATCATGCTAGTGTTAGTCATCATCTGATGGACAATCCTTGCTACAAATGCTCTCACTGTAGCTGCTAGGTTGGGCCTTTTCACTAGTAGGTCGTACTTGAGACATTCAAACGTAGATGAAATCTGTGCAAACTTGGCTTTCCTAGCCTCCCCTAGGAAATCTGCATGTTAGTACTACATCATCAGGACTACCCATCACGTTTGGATGTGTCAACATTGACACTCGGATGGCTACATCCCTCTCACCGATAGGTGGAACTATGCATCTTGGCACCAAATCATTTAGCATGGATACATAGGCTTGCCTATCCCTAGAGCCGATACGACTGCATGTAGATTCATTGAGCGAGCCAGTGGGCATAGGTTGAGAGAGTCTCTCACCTATTTTCTTGTACATACAAGTAGTTTAGCTAGTAGGACCCACTTATTGGTACATTTGCCTTTACGTGGGAGATTGTTGTGGTAAAGGCCTCTATGCCTTGCCCGACCTCCCAGGCTATGGGCACTCACCCACTGACCGCCTTACTGATTTGTACATATACAAAATAATTTCAAATTTCTAATTGATGAGAGCAAAAATCCATGGCCATCTCTTGTACCTTCGAGCTAGACTATAGAAATGCTTGCTCATCACGATTAGGCATGTAGTATTCACTCTCCTTGTGAAGCTATATTTGTTAATGGAGAGATATTGACCGTGCACAAGCAAGCCATCTATAGATACTTGATCTCCAATATTCACATGCATGATATCATCCACCACAATTTCAAATAGAGATACAGTTATCCGGTGGCCAACCCGAGTAATTTTCATTTGAATAATGTTCCTTTCCTCACAGACAAGTGTTGAAACTACCTAGATTGTCTTTATTTCCTCACAATAGTCACAACAATCACTAGAAGTATAGAAATTTCAAAATTTACCCCATCATACCATCCTTCTAAAAATGCCATCCGGTTCAATGCCAAATCCAAGCAATATGGCATAACCAATTAGCATAAAAATGATAAGGATAGCTAGGTTGTGGCAAGATGATGTTGTTAGAGACAAAGGTTTTGAAAAAATCCTAAGCATGTTCTTCACATTCCAAGATTAATTCATGATACCCATGAGGAAGTAAATGATCATAGCTCTTTTGAAGTATTTTACTAACGGTAGTGACAGAAAATACAAGAACATCCACCACTACAAAGAGATAGAACTCCAAGCTAAGATACATGAGCCTTATGAGCATGCATCAACACCCAAAGGAGCATTATGGTCAAGTGCTTGTCATTGTATGGAATCTACAAAGAGGTCATGGGCCCAATGCCAGGGCATATCTAACATCCAAAGAGGATTGGTCGTCTTACAAGAACTGATATGGGCCAATATGGTTCCATGTTCAAGTTTTGAATGAGCGTCATGTCACGAGTGTGTCCAAGGCATCAATACATATAACTCCATGCATTGAACGACAATGACACAGAATATAAGAACATCCACTACCAAGAGGTAGAACTCCAAGCTGAGATACATGAGCCTTATGAGCATGCATCAACACCCAAAGGAGAATTATGGTCAAGTGCTTGTCATTGTATGGAATCTACAGAGAAGTCATGGCCCAATGCCAGGTCATATCTAACATCCAAAGAGGATTGATCTTCTTACAAGAACTCATATATTCCAATATGGCGCCATGTTCAAGTTTTTGAATGAGCTTGATCTCATGAGTGTGTCCAAGGCATCAATACATATAACTCCATGAATTGAATATTTCAAGGCAGCTCATCAATCCTTCTACACATATTGATTAAATTTGTCGTAAATTATTTGGTCAAGGTGGATACATGTATCAAGGATATTTATGGGCAATAGCTTGATGAATCCAAGGCATCTATATAATTCTAGGTTGCAGATGGTGAAGTTTGTTTGGAAGGTTTTATTTTGGGTCCTCTTAAGGCAAGCTCAAAGCCCATCTATGTATGTGCGGAGTGTGACACATCTTCCAAGTTTTACTTATGTAGTCCAACCTAATACTAGAAATGCTAAGTGACAAAGGACCCTCTACTATCTCTGAGATTCTCTAACTAGCTATAACAACCACTAATATACTTAAAAATACAAAAGATTCAACTTACTATAATGACCACTATTACACTTAAAAAATACAAAAGATTCTCTAACTTGCTATAAAGGTCACTATTAAACTAGTGACTCCTTCCAATAACACAATGAATCTGTACTTAACACACTCTAACACTCTAACTAGACACAATTTACTCATTCAAAAATGATGTCCCAATTGTGTATAATCTTTCAAAGTACTCAACAATTAAATAAGAACATTTTTACCTGAATCACATATGCATATGTTTTTGGCACTCAGATGATAAAATCAATCCATTTTGTATTGAAATGTCTTTGAATTGATAACAAAATTTTAATTCTAATCCTAAATGCTATATGATTTTTATGCTAAAAATGTCCTTTTGACATGCATTTCAATTTATATGTTGATGGGAAATACTAAAAGGTTAAAATTTTTATGATTAATTTGTTAATTTGAATGAATAATTCTATTTTTCATGGTAATTTAAAATAGATATAATGTTTTTATCATTTAAAACACCAGACTAACCACATAAATTCTTCTCAACAAATCTCTTCACTTTTGCTTTTTGAAATCTCTTCTTCCTCTTTCAAACTCGGAATCTTGCTCCCTTTACTACTTCGCCATCCATCCAGATTGCACTTGTTAGGTCTTTTAACTCCATGTAATCTATGGATACCATTGGGATTTACCCCGGTGCTTAAATTGTGGATCTCGGTGGGACTTGTCCCCTAGTCAAGTTCTCTCCCCATTAGGGATGAACCTCCCCTTAATGTGGTTAGATGGGATGCTTGGCGTGGCATTTACTCATGGATCGTCTCCTTTTGTTGATTAATGGAGATCGTAAGTGCAACAATGTAGCTGGCTTGACTCTGCTTATCAAATAAACCTGCTAAATTGTCTTGTTTTTTATTATCCCCCCCCGTATCTTCCCCTAGCCCATGCCTTCACGTGTGCCTATTGTACCCTTCTCTTGGCATCTCCCTACAACACAGCATAGACCCGTCTGCAGCTTTTTGGATCTTATGATGCCTTAGCCTCTAATACCTCAGATTGCATCGTGATTCGTTTTGCTGAAGATGTGACAACTTTAAGAGCGATGGAGTTTGACATGCTCTTCTACTACCTATGTAAAAAGGTGAGGGTGGGGTGTTTTCCCCTCACTTAGCCTTGAATCTATGTATTTCTTTTCCATTTGATTAGAGACGGTCGTTATTTCGGCTTGCTGACCTACAATATGGAAATAATTGAGAAAGTGGAAGCCGCACAAATTGGTGCCAAACTGCTGATTGTTTTTTTGATTGTGTCAAATAATCTAATATCTTCAATTGAACCCAGTGCTTGGTTTTGCATGAGATTTATTTCTTAAAAATATTTTTGTGATGAAGCAGCTATTTTTGTAATCCTATTATGGTAAATGGTTGTTTCACTGCAACAATCTTTCACATTTTTTGAATACTTGTCTTTGACATTTTTTGAATACCTGATGTGATAAAAATACTTTGGAAGCTCAAAGTTGCATGGGGAGTATGGCGTAAATGAGTTTAAACCCCCTTTGCTAAACCGCAATATTGTGTCCATATAATTGAATGTTGTGGCCTATCTTGTGCACCATGAGATTGGTTGAGCAAATTGCTCCTTTTCTAATGCCCTTTGTTGATTTCTCTATGCTTTATATATTGTTGCTATGGTCGTCATTCATTGGTAATCTGAGTAGCTTGGTGACTTTTTATCTCTGGTTCAATTAAACTCTTCCTTTTGCTGTATATATATTGCTAACACATATAGTGGTGATGGCTTAGTGTAACTAAACCTAAAAAATTATATCCTTTAGAATAAGAGCATGATTTTTTGTAGTTATTTTTTCAAAAACATAGATAAAAGACCTATACTTTGCCCTCTGAAAACTTGACACATTTTGCTAGTTTACTTTGAATGCCTATTAACATTATGATTTTCTCTACCCTAATATTGTTTACTGTTTGGTTTCAATTACTCCCACTATAGAGAGTACTTGGGTAGTGTGCTGGCCTATTGATAACTATCTCTAACTAATGGTTGTATTTTTGGTGCATGATTCTACTGTTAGTGTTGGATTTTGCAAATCTTTGCTAGCGCTAGGTTTGTAACACTAAATATCTAGTCCATAGTTACATTAATATAAACAATGATGGATCAATTGAGTTGCTAGGATTTCTAAAATGATGTTTATGTGGCATTGGCCTGCATCTCTTTGGGGCTTAATGCTTTACTTATTAGAGTTCTTTTTTGGTTATTTCCACAAATATGTGTGACTTAATAAAGCAGCCGGCTGGCGGTGGTGCTACTTGGCTGAGGGAATGGCTTGTGGTTGCATGAACAAAAACTTTTTATGAATACTTGCTTCAAAATGGTTTAAAGATTGTTACAAAAACCTTTGAAGTGGGTTTTGCAAGATGATGTATGTTTTGGATACTTCACACAAAAAAATGAGACAACACTTGGATCAGAAGGGGTAATGGCCTTCTGATCATCATTATATATATATATATATATATATATATATATATATATTTTAACCATTCACTTTTTGAAAGGATATTCAAAAAAATTAGTAAAAGATGCTGGGTTAATTTAAAAAAAAATCCTGCTGGGATACTTCATACTTCATATTATAATCAAAACAATTTTTTTTTCAGATTACACTTGGATCAAAAAAGGTGATGGACTTCTAATCTCAAACCTAGTTTAAAAAACATGGCTTGTAGATTTCAAAACTACTCCTGCAGGGTATTGATACTACTTGGCATTATTTGACACTCTAAGGATGTCAAGTTTAAGTTAAAAATGATTTTAAGTAGGACATGGATAACAACTGGATAGGTTCATTGACACTTGTAATACTTATTCAAGGCTAACAAATCTGTTGTCTTATTTATATGGATGCTGATGAAAAATTTATCTTTACTTAGGATCGTTTTGGCTTAGCTATTGTCCTCACTGAAGAACCGGGCTTCCTCTATTTTAGAACCATTTTCTCTTGAATATATCATGTACAAAAGCACTAGAATGATACTTCATTCTCACTTTGATGTACAAAAATGAATCTAAGACTGAGTTATTTTTGTGCTAATCTCTATCCTTTTTCTAAAGCTAGTTGTCTTTTGAGCTGTTATGTTCTTTTGTGTATAAGTATATAGTTTAATACAACAACACACACATCCTAAACACAAGGTTCTCTCAAAAAGCGAGGAGACCGGGACGTTGGATTTAAAAATCAATGGTCTATACTGCTTAGACGGACCCACTGTCTATAGTTCCTGTTTAGGTTGACTGGCAGTAGGAGGTCCTTCTTAGACTATAGGTCGGATTCCCACTCACGGCTATTATAGTCTTTGGAATTTTTTGGTTTTAAACTTGTAAGTTAATCCACATTTACTTACTCTTTTTCTAACTCATGTTTCAGGTACACGTTAAAGATAAGTTGACCGCTCATATGAGGGTTATCCATGACCCTTTGAAACATGCAAAGATAATGGAAAATATTTTACAATACTTAAAGGACCATCCTTTACATAAACCCCCTCCTGCTAGAACTAGGCCTTTTCTTAATAGAAAAGAAAAAAGAAAAATGATCACTTATCCCAAGTAAAATCTAATCTCTCACTCTTTTATTACATGCCTTATCCGTCTCCCAGGGGCTTGACTTAGTTTTAGAACCTCTTTTGTTTGCCAGTTCTCTTGTTCTTTGATGTATTAGCAATTTGGATGCTTCTTCGTAACTTAAATATGACTCTATCCTAGCAGTTTGACAGCATATCTTTGATGAATTTTTATGAGGTCAAACACTTTCTTTTGTATACATCATGTGTGCATCTAAAATAGGAAAAAGTTGTATTGCACCTTCATGTGAAGTTATGGCATATGGTTAAACAAAGTGGTGGGGCTGATTTGCATCATGATTGGATAGATGCAGTGATGTATAGAACTTCAAATGGATGCCGATGTCTCATGTGCATGCGTATACTGCTTTCCACCCTTCTAAGTCAAAACTAGCTGTATGTACAATGGGGTGAGGTGCGGTCATAGTACATCATTTATGCATGGTTAAAAACTTCCAAAATGTGATTCCTTATGGTTTTGGTTGTGATTTTGGTGGTGGAAGGCGGTGTGGCTTTTGGATATATTTTTTTGGTTATGGTTGTGGTGCCAAAGTTTTTGCAGGCATATTATATGCTAAAGTTAGTTTTGTAGGATGGTTGTGCATCACCCAAAGTAGGGTGGATTTCTCACCCATGTAATAAGGATGAAATTATGGTTTATGGTTTTAAATTAGGTTATGAAGTGGTTTTGATGGATTATGGTAGACTTGTAAGGGTAGAGAACCTATACAGTCTGATTGCCTTGGAAAGGATTGTTGATGCATATGCAAGATGTTATTGTGATTTGAAATCATGTGTTATGTATCAAAATAAGATTAGGATCACCCACATTGCTTAGCTTTAGATGAAAGGGTCAATGACCTAAGGCTTTGTTGGATTGGGGGTGTAACCTATCTTCTTCTTTTTCTGTTAGGCTCATCTACACAATTAGTGGAATCTAGGGTTGAATGACCTACATGACAATGCATTGGGGATCTTGGCTTGGCTTGGCCTAAACACCCAACATGATGCCTAAACTGGTATGTTTGGTGTTGATTTCCTACCACTTGCTGGTATCTAGAATCCTTTCAAAGCTTGGGTTCATGGAGGGAGGGGAACGAACTCGGCTTATGTTTGCTGGTTCAAGTAAGTTGGTGTTTTGGATCGCTCTTAGTGAAGTGAAATTCTCTCTATCCATAGTAGGAGCCGATGTGGATGGTTGGACCAGTCAATCCCACACAGTGTCCATTGCTTCTACTTTGTCATTTAAGGTTTTTGAAGTTATAGTATACCCAGATTTTTGATAAACACCAATACATGGTTTGCCTATTTTCTCTAGATGGGGCATTTAAAGATTCTATTTTGTCATTTTTCTCTGTCTCATATGCACTCTGTTTTAGCTTCCACTCTCTCTCTCTCTCTCTCTCTACCAGTTTAGGTGCCATGCCTCTTCAGTGCCACAATAGGTGTTTAGACCAAGCCAAGGCAAGATCCTTGATGTGCTAGCCATGTAGGTCATTCAACCATCAATGTGCTAACCATGTAGATGAGCCTAACAAAAAAGAAGAAGTTATAATCAACACGTCTCATTCTAGTAAAGCCCTAGGCTGCTGGGCTTCAAGCCCAAGTTTGTGGGAACATGCCCCATGGCATGCAAGCTATCATTAGAGTTTGCATGGGAAAGGGTAGCTCATCTTTTATACGTAAGGTTTTTCAACTAGTGAAATAGCGTGTTCTTTTTTTTTTTTTTTACTGTGTCAATCTTATCTCTCTTTCCCATTTGTTCTTTGCAATTGTACGCTCTCCCTTGTCATGCCTCCCCTATGAGTCCACCCACCATAGTTGCGAGATCCCTACAACTGTTATCGGAACCTTGCTTGGCCTCGGTTTGACTCAACCTTGTGGGAGCAGTTGCTTGTAGAAGAGAGAGGGAGGTCGTCAACTTGCTCAAAAATCATTAGTACTGCTCTCAACCTATTCGCCCTGGCACACTGATGAATTCTCGACACTAAAGCATTGTGCAATTTTGCTTCTACTGGCCGCTCTGGAGAAAAACGTCATCGACGTGCTGTCTTCGTCTGCTATAGAGCTTGATTTTCTTCTATTTTTAATGCTTTAAAAATATCTACCTCTTTTGGATACCATTAAGAACCTATTCACACCCTTGAGCTCAGCAGAGTGATAATTGACAAGCATCAGTCTCTCAAAAGTTGTCAAGCTTGTTGGCAGTATAACAAAGCAAGGCTTACCAAGGTATAGGTTCCATCTTGCATAGCTTCTCAAGAGACAATCTGCAATAAGTAGTTGGAGAGAGTGCACCAAATAATTGATCAAGCTTGCAACATCTTGAAATAGACTACAATATGGCATCAAAAGTGGACAATTTCAATGGATCTGGTTTTTATACCATGGAGAATTAAAGTGAAAGGCTATCTTATGCGAAAGAATCTATGGAGTGTCCCCTTTTGATCGATGAAGCAAGCACATTGAATGGGCATAGGGAGATAGACATGCCAATAACCACCCAACCATACCTATATATAGGCTCTTGGCTCTCCTATATATAGCCCTTGTACCGCATGTGTATCTATCGGCCCTTAGCTAGGGCCGTGCCCTCCTATAGTCCTACCCTTGGCATGACATTACTCCCCCCTTGGAGAAGTGTTTTCGTCTGCGAAAACAAAAGTGGTAGGATTTTCATAAGAACACTAATGTTTTCCAAAGTGGTATTGGTCATGGATCCAACTGTTTGTTTGATTGGAACACAGTTCAGTAGGAGGTTCAATGAAACCAAGAATACCATCTTGATTTTCCACATTGTTACTGGTTCCTATCCCATCATAGTGTAAGACTCCATGTAGAATGCATATGAGCATGCTAAACGAGTTATCACAACAAAGATGTACTCGAAAGAGTACCACTTTCCATGAAAGTAACTTGCTAACATAACTCAACAACAGCCAAGTGTAAGTCCTTGACTTGTTCTCCAATTTCATTAGTAAACAACCCCACTATAATTAGTGTTCAAGGTTGAGAACCTGACTTATACATGAAGAGACCAAACCTAGTCTCAACATGCTTTAACTTAAGGTAAGCAACACCAACTAGAGTGATACATTCTTGCTAATTGGATTGCTTGGTGGTAATGTACGTGATTTGCTTATCCTTCAGCACAAGAGTACACTTGTAACTTGTAATTTGCCTATCCTCTTTGGATTCTCACAATATCGAGATGTGTTTTTCCCCGCGATTTAGAGACAGTCGTCACAGATGACTGGTAAACAGGGATCACAATATCATACAACATTGTTGAGCAAACAACAATGTTTTGAAGAACCATCTTGGTTCCACAAGTACCCAAACCGAGGCATGACCTTTGTTGGTGATTAGTAGACTCAAAAGTAATCTCATAGAGATACTGCACATAGAGTGCAAAATGCTTCATAAGCAACAACTGGATGAATATGCATGCCATTCCAAATCAACTTTTGCTAAACACTAGGGCCCATAACACCTACTGTGCATGCATTTAGCAAAAAACAGATCCGAACTTGTATATCCATGATCATCCTTGCCAATACTTATGGCAAATGTGATGCGCCTAGTGTTGGGGTGTAGGCCAGGTGGCCGTGGGAAACCACCCTTGTACACTTGAATTTTCCCTATTCAATATAGGGAGAGAAAGAGGAAGGGTTGACCTCTCTCTTTCTTCTCCACTAACCTACACAGTGGCTGCCTGTGTATCTCCCCCTTCCCCATTTCTCTTCTTCCCCTCTCTTGCACACACTTTGTACACGCACACGCGCACTCATCAATTGGTATCAGAGCTGCAGCGACGAACCGCACGTGCAACCGCTCTTCGACGATCGACTTGAAAGCAACGGAGCTCGCCGGCTATGGCGGAGGTCGAAACTCGTACTTGAGCTCGGCGGTGGAAGATCTAGCAAGGTGGGAGCCGGATCGGAGCGCATTGGAGGCGGATCGGCAAGAGGTCTTGGAGCTTGAAGGCTCGGCGCACGAATAGAGGCTTGCACACAGCAATCATTGGCCATGATTGGGGGAAAATGAGCATTCTATGAAAATCGAGCCCTGTGAATCAGGAGAAACAGAGGGAATCTTGAAGAGAATCAAGGCAGGCCGAGTTGAGATCTGTAGATCGAGGAGTTGCACAATGGGAGGAATCAGGAAGGCAGACTGAGTTGAGACCGTGAAGGGAATCCGGTGCGCATCAATTGGTATTTGCTCAACTGGAGAAGAGCGGGAGTCGATTGGTTTGCAATCGAGAAGGAGTGGAGCCGAGTAGAGAGTTTGTAATTGAAGGCAATTGACGAGCAACAAGGAAAGGCTTGGGGGATTTGCAGCCGGCGGCGGGCAGTCCAAGCATGGTATCACAGTATCACTGTGTGCTTAACCATTAGTAGATAGGAACGAGCTGCAGCAGAAGATAAAGCATTGCAATGGGGGGAATTGACGGCCAGCCAAGTCCAAGAAGCAGGGCTATGAACACCTTGGCAAAATTTGGGCAATGAGCAGTGCGAGCAGGGCACTTAGAGAAGTAATTGGGCAGTGAATTGTAGGGCAATTGGGTGCATCTCAGGCTTAGAGGGAGCAGCCGAGTGACAGCATAATGCACACACTTGGAGAAGCTTGATAAAATTGGAACAAAAACAAGAAGTCAAAGCAGGTGAAGGCGTCATCTTTTGCTTCTGTGGTGTAGTACACACACACACACACACAGGTCTGTGCAGCGCTGCAGACAAAAATCAACAAGCCTTGTGAATCGACGAGCATGAGAAAACTGCAGTGCATCGAGGCAAGGTGGACAATGCTGGCAAAGGGCTTGGGGAATTGAAGGCCTTGAGTAGCTTGGGGGGGAGCAGAAGTAGTCGAAGACCGGTAGAGCTTGCACACACACACACACACACACACACACACACTCAGTGGGGGCTCCATCGGGCAACAATTGGGCAATTGGCGAGCTTGTGTACACACACACACACACACTCGTTCTCCCTCGGATCTCAGAGAGTCGCCCAAAATTGATAAAAATGAGAACTCTGCATAATCGACAGAGAAGTAGAAGGATTCAAATTTTTTTTTGGTGTGACCCTTTAAAACTTCTTTGTGTGCAAGGGGCTATTCCCGCCCAAGGTCCTCAACAACCCGATCATTTTCTGACTACAGCCTTGACCCGGCTTGGACCTAGGGTTCAGCAGAGCTACGAGGCTCGGAAGAATCAAAAGAGAGAGAGAGAGAGAGAGAGAGAGAGAGAGAGAGAGAGAGAGAGAGAGAGAGAGAGAGAGAGAGAGAGAGAGAGAGAGAGAGAGAGAGAGAGCTTGACACCGTGCTTGCGAGCGAGCACAAGCAACAGAGTTCGACAAACTTTGAGAGCAATCTTCACAGATCAAGCAAAATCTGCGATCGATACCGATCCGACTCGGTATTGAACGCTTGAGCATTGGCGTTTTACGGCTATTCGGCTAGCCACTTCTGCCCGGCGGTGGAAGGCGACATCGACATCGACACCGCTCATGTGCACCGGCTCGACACTCCTCATTGCGGCGGATTTCCGACATCCGACCCACACTGGGCGCTTCCCCACACGAGCGTGTTCTCGCGATCGACGACCGTGCTTGCGACATGCGCGGGTGAGGTACCTCTGTCATAGAGGAGTGACACCCGGCATCGGCACCGAGCGCACCGATCGCCCTGTAGGACACAGTTTTCGGATACGACACCTTTGGCGGCTATTCGACTAGCATATTTCTGCCCGGCGGCAGAAATCGGCACATAGCGACACTGACACGCAGGTTACAGGCTACAGGGGGGTTTTTCAGCCCATTCACTCACAGATTCTCCAGGTTACCAGACACAGCGCTTTCATAGGCGATTTGGCAGTCATTTTGATAGTAGATTCTCTGCGGACACATGCGTTGACAGATGCATTTTTTTGTGAGCACACCTAGTGCTACTGAGCTCTTTTGAGAGCAGATATCGCCGCAGGGATCATTTTCACTGCATGCAGCAGTTCTTGGCGCCTGTTTGAGCGCGATTTTACTCATGTACGTTGAGTTGCGGACACTGCCCACTGTACTACGTGTGGAGCCATTTTTGGCTATTTTGGCAGTTTTTCCCGGCCGTTTCTGAGACTCAGACCGGAAGAGCCCTTTCTGAGACTGTGGCTAGTCCATTTGTGTCTGCATTAGCCTTTTGGAGGGTTGATAGCGTGAGGTTTTCTTTGAGCTGGGGTGTGCTCGAATGTTGAGACACTTTCGGTGATACAGGTAGCTGGAGTTCCCCTTTTACGGTACCCTCGCCATAGGATATGTATCTGGACGGTTATTTATGCTTTTGACACTGAGTTGGCACTCACATAGCAGTTGTTTTGTGCAGCAGATGCCCAGTTAGTGCAGTTGGCACATTTATATGCATTTTGAGTTGAGTTTTGACTCCTCATACAAAGGAGACTCTGCCGGATTTACTTCCCGCGAGTCGTGCCTTCCATAGTTGGCACTTCTGAGTCTATTTCGGTTGAGATTTTACTCCCGATACAAAGGTTACTCTGCCCAAATTTCTATAGCGTCTCGCCATAGTTTGGCACCTCTCAAACCCTCTTATCAGCGATGGCTTCTTCTTTAGAAAAGGAGGAGTATTTCATTCGGAAGTTCGATGGCAGCAACTTCACCATGTGGAAAGAGCGCATGAAAGATGTTTTGATAAACAAAGGCCTCTCAGAACCGTTGAAAGAGCGCGCAGAGGATGATGATTATACACAAGCTCAATGGGAGCTTTTGGATGCAAAAGCCATGGCTACGATACGTCTACATCTAGCCGAGTCAGTTGTAAGGTTTCCAGTTTCTGAAACCTTAAAGGTTGTATAAAGCTTAATCAAACTGATATGATTATTGAAAAAGAAATGTAGAATTGTCCGACCATGAAAAATATTGGTATTTTTGGAATCTTAAGCACAACAAACCCCGGGCTAGAAATTTTCAGAATTGAATTCCGATAAAAACTGGCGTAGTTATGACCCCTGGAAGTTTACACTGTGAATTGAATAAAATATGTAAAATTGAAGGGTTGCAGTAATCATTTAAGCATAGACTTTATTAAAGGTCTCCCAGATATTTACAAGATATTTACCAATTAAGCAAAAATAGGTCAAATTATAGCAAAATTGACATTTTAAAAGCTGGCACGTAATCGGAGGGTCATCACTGACCTTCCAGGGACTCATTTAGCAGCAGGGGTCATTTTTTGACTTGCTGGGGGCTGCTTGAACTTCAAGCAACTACCTTTTTCAGCCGGTGAGAGCTTATGGGTGCCAGAAAACTATAAATAGGACCCCTAGCTTCACATTTTACACAGACTCGGAGCATTGATACTCTCTCTCTCTCATCTAGAGAGAACACTAAGCAGAAATTATTAGAGTTTAATCTCTAATTGATTAACCCTAACGGTAATTAACCTAATCTTTCTTAATTAGCAAGGTTAGATTAAGATAAATTGCTAATAAATCAAAGATTAGGCCTATGCATGCTCCTTAAACCTCTTTAAATTAATTAATCGCTGCTGATTATTATAATTAAGCTTAGTAATACTAAGATGATTATTTATCCTACCATATTAAGGCAGAAATTAGCCAAATTAACCATGAATTAATGGTAAAAATATTAATTAGGATTAGATTAAGTTGAATTATTTATCAGAGAAGCATTAGACAGTTATTAATCTATGAAAATTATCCTATAATTTTTTGAGAAGTTTTTCTAATTAGTTAGGCATAATTACTCTGTTTTTTGAACAATTTCATTAGGGGAAATTAGTAAATAGATTTCAAATGCAGTGGTATAATTATCATTAGGTGTTCAAGAATCCGTGATAATTAGGAGAAGCTCAGAAAATTAATCTAGCTAATTACTTTAGTTAAAATACCCTGTTTTTTGAGAAATTTAAATAGGGGAAATTAGTAAATGGACTTCAATTACTATGATACATTTATCAGTGGTTAATTAAGTGTTTAAAAACTCGTGATAATTAGGAGAAGATAAGAAAAATAATCTAGATAATTAATTTAGCATACATACTCTGTTTTTTGAGTAATTTAAATAGGGGAAATTAGTACATGGAATTCAAATGTTGTGATATATTTATGAGTAATAAATTAGGTGTTCAAAAACCCGTGATAATTAGGAGAAGCTTAGAAAATTAATCTAGCTAATTAATTGAGCAAAAATACTCTGTTTTTTGAGTAATTTAAATAGGGGAAATTAGTCACTCGATTTCAAATGTTGTGATATATTTACCAGTAGTTAATTAGGTGTTCAAGAACCCGTGATATTTAGGAGAATCTCAGAAAATTAATCTAGCTAATTAAGTTAGCAGAAATACTTTGTTTTATGAGTAATTTAAATAGGGGAAATTAGTAAATGGAATTAAAATGTTGTGATATATTTATCAGTGGTTAACTAGGTGTTCAAAAACCCTTGATAATTAGGAGAAGCTCAGAAAAGTAATCCAGCTAATTAATTTAGCAAAAATACTCTGTTTTTTGAGCAATTTAAATAGAGGAAATTAGTAAATGGATTTCAAATGTTGTGATATATTTTTTAGTGGTTAATTAGGTGTTCAAGAACCCGTGATAATTAGGAGAAGCTCAGAAAATTAATCTAGCTAATTAAGTTAGAAGAAATACTCTATTTTTTGAGTAATTTAAATAGGGGAAATTAGTAAATGAATTTGAAATGTTGTGATATATTTATCAGTGGTTAATTAAGTGTTCAATAATCCGTAATAATTAGGAGAAGCTCAGAAAGTTAATCTAGCAAATTAAGTTAGAAGAATTACTATGTTTTTTTATGTGATTTAAATAGGAGAAATTAGTAAATTGAATTCAAATGCTATGATACATTTATCAAGGGTTAATAAGGTATTAAGGAACTCGTGATAATTAGGAGAATCTCAGATAGTTAGTTTAAATAATTATCTTAGTTGAATTACGCTATTTTGAGGGGTAAATTAAAGAATGAAATTAGTAATGATGCACTATAATTACATGCTATTTATTAGAGCTGTATTATAGGGTAAAGAGTCCGTAATAATTATGCCAAGGTTAGAAAAGTAGTATAGATATTTATCTAAGTCAAATTACTCTATTTTTAGCTAAAAACTAAAGAGGGAAATTAGTAAATCATGCTATATGATTACATCCTATTTATAAGAGCTATATTATAGGATAAAGAGGCCGTGAGAATTATGCAAAGGTCAGAAAAATAGGATAGATATTTATCTAAGTCAAATTACACTATTTTTAGCTAAAAAGTAAAGAGGAAAATTAGTAAATCATGCTATATGATTACATGCTATTTTTTTGAGCTATATTATAGGGTAAAGAGGCCATGATAATTATTCCAAGGTTAGAAAAATAGTATAGATATTTATCTAAGTCAAATTATACTATTTTTAGCTAAAAACTAAAGAGGGAAATTAGTAAATCATGCTATATGATTACATCCTATTTATCAGAGCTATATTATAGGGTAGAGAGGCCGTGATAATTATGTCAAGGTTATAAAAGTAGTATAGATATTTATCTAAGTCAAATTACACTATTTTTAGCTAAAAACTAAAGAGGGAAATTAGTAAATCATGCTATATGATTACATCCTATTTATCAGAGCTATATTATAGGGTAAAGAGGCCGTGATAATTATTCCAAGGATAGAAAAGTAGTATAGATATTTATCTAAGTCAAATTATCCTAATTTTAACTGAAAACTGAAGATGAAAATTATATAATTAAGTTAGAAAATAATAAGATAATTAACAGAGGTAAAAAATATCCTTATCTACTTGTGGTAATTATACCATAGTTAATTGGTGAGGTTAAAAAATTATAATTGACCAAAAGTCCCATTTTTAGAAAATGATTAATTAAAATAAATAGACTTTGTGGTTAAAAGTTTTTAGAAAAATTATAGTAAGTGTATACCTATGATATCAAATTAAGGAAATGAAATCTTTAAGAGAAATTAAATACAATAAATATTAAGCCCAAAATAAGTAAATTATTAACTTAAAAGTTGATAGAAAAATTAGGAAAAAGATATAGAAAATTATAAGAAAGTTAGGAGAGCTTAGAAAACCCTTAGGAAAGCGGTGGAGGAAGCTATCATGCTTATATAGACAAATAAGAAATTACTAGGTCAAGAATTTATCAATTAAGACTATAAATTTAACTCTGGATGGGTTACGGTTACGGTTGAATACAAAGGTTAAGTCTAGATTTTGAATTATTTGCCCAATGATTATACGTCCTTTTTATAAGGATAAGAAGTTATGGCACAAAAAAGAACCCGAGCAAATCCTACATCTGATGATGAGGAAGTAGCTCCAAAACAAACTAGAGCGTCGCACGACGACGAAGCCGGGCCTAGTACTAGGCCTACGGAGGAGAGTCTTCAGGCGCCAGCGCAACAACAGATGGCCAATCAATCCCAGGTGGGTTTTCCATTATTCAATTAAGTCTTTAATTAGTTTTAGTTATTTTATAAGTTAGCATTGCATATGTAAGAAGGATAAACTGGCTCAAAACGGAAGGTCACTTCCAACGTGCATTTGTTTATAATGTAGGAAATAATTGTTTGGGTTAAAACTGGTTGAATTAGGAAAGATATGTTTGATCATCCTTAAGATAGCTTGTCTCAAGACACCTCCGACTCCTTGATATAAATTGATGATAATGATTGGCTTTTTAGCCACGGTTAAGTCAGTTACCCCCATGAACGATGAGTTTTTATACCGTGTCATGTCTTGATGTTTCTACATAAGTTAGGATACCGTTTTTATCATAGGGGAGCTGCCCGATTGTATGGGCAACTGGTTTGGTGTATGGGCACCCAGAACCTTGGGTGGGGGTTTATTCCACTCCGGATTTGAACAAGGAATGGGTGCCGTTTTTCACCCTTAGGTGGACTTGAGACAAGAAGAGTACTTGTCATGGCTATTATGGATAATGTTTTGATTGACAGTACCCTGTCTTAAGTTTAAAGATGTCTGTTTTCTAAAAGAATGCTTTCAATGCTGTCTTCAAGGAATTACTGTGATGGAACATTAAAAGAAACCATTATTTTAAATGTTAAAAACAATGTGATAAAAAGATAAATGAATCTTGTGTGAGTGCGGGGTGGCACGTGGGGATTGACTAAGGTTGTCAATCATGGAAGGGTGGACCTGATTAGTCAGGTAACTATCCATCCCTGCGCACTAAAACGTTTAGAAAACTTCTTCACTTGGAGAGGAGTCCACCAACGGCTGTGCCCTCACATCTGTTAGAGGGAAAAAAGCGTTGGTTGAGGATACCTTAGCCCAATATGTGGAAGTTATAGGGCCGAAAGACTTTTGGGATTGTTAGTATGTTATCCCGTTTCCACTGCGAGACAGGACTAGGTCTTCTTCTAAGGCTACAGACCCAAGCCATTGTCAATGGCAAAGGTTTATTCCTTGGATTTTTCTTGTCTAGAGACTCCGATTTTTATAAGGCCTAGAGACCTGTCAAGGATCCCATCCCGATCTTGGTATAGTCGGGGTTGGGAACCTTACATCAGTCTTCTTCACTATCATCGGAAAGAAAACAACCAAGGAACTTTGGGATAGCTTATGTTCAGCATGGGAGAGCAAAAGTGCATCCAACAAAGTTTTTCTCATGAAAAAGCTTATGAAGCTCAACATGAAAGAAGGTAGCACAGTTTCCAGTCATTTAAATGAGTTCAACTCCTTGTTCAGTCAGCTGACATCTCAGGGCTTTAAGGAGTTTGACGATGAACTCAAGTCTATCTTCTTATTATGCTCTCTACCCAGTTCATGGGATATCTTTTGCACAGCCATTAGCAATTCGGCTCCGAATGGCAAGTTAGAATTCAATGCTGTCACAGATGCGTTGCTCACTGAAGAGATTCGTCGTAAATCTCTCGATAATGCTAGTCATGGAGATGCATATATGGCTGGCAGTTCAACAAATCCAAGAGGCCATGACAGGCACAAATACAAAAGCAAAAGTACAGACCAGAATCCTCGTAGTCCTAGCAGACACAGGAACCAAAGTAGAGACCGCAATTCCAAAAATGTCGAGTGCTACTATTGCCACAAGAAGGGTCATTACAAAAAGGATTGTCGCAGTTTCCTAAGAGATCAGAAAAACATGCAAAAGGATAATTCTGGCAAAGGCAAAAGTACAGTAAAGATTGAGGAGCTCAATATTGTTGAGTCTCCCATACCTACCACTACAGTAGAGGATGCTCCTCCTCCAGTGATGCTCATTATGTCCACAGAGATTCATGCCGAGGTGACAACAGATTCCTCAGATGTTCTCATTTTCACTTCAGATCTCACCCCAGATGCTTTGGTTGCACAGGATGAGGGTTATGCACAGAATTGGATCCTTGATTCTGGTGCAAGTTTTCATGTCACACCACATAGAGAGTGGTTTTCCTCTTATGCATCCATGCATGGAATAGTCAAGCTTGGTGATTCCTATGAGCTTGACATTATTGGCATTGGTGATGTGAAACTTCAGATGCATAATGGCACTACTTTTGTGCTGCAGAATGTCAGACATGTACCCAAGCTTACGAAAAGCTTGCTTTCTATAGGGCAATTGGATGATCTTGGCTACACTACAGTTTTTGGTAATCGTTCTTGGATGATCCGCAAGAACAACCTTATCATGATGAAAGGCAATAAAAACGGATCCCTGTACTCTTTGTTTGTTTCGAGTGTCGACAAACACTCTATCTATGTTGCCGAGCTGCCGTCTCCTGCGTTGTGGCATAGCCGGCTAGGGCATATTAGCCAAAAGGGAATGAAAACACTTCAGCGTTTTGGCTACTTACCCGTGTTAGATTACACGGACTTTCCATTGTGTGAGCATTGTCTGTATGGCAAACGGACTAGATTGACATCTTCGCCATTGAATAAGAAACTAGGCGAACCTCTAGACTTGGTACACAGTGATTTGTGTGGTCCAATGCCACATAAAACTCTAGGGGGGGCAAACTACTTTCTGACGTTCATAGATGATTCTACTAGAAAGGTGTGGGTGTATCTCCTTAAGCGTAAGGAAGAAGTCTTTTCGACATTCCAAAAATTCCTCGCCATGGTTGAGAACCAATCAGGAACAAAGCTCAAAGCTTTTCGCACGGACAATGGTGGAGAATACGTCTCCACAGAGTTCAAGGATTTTTGCAATAAAAGAGGTATTCGGCGGCAGTTTACTGCTCCATACACACCTGCACAAAATGGGATAGCTGAAAGAATGAATCGTACGATTCAAGAGCGAGTTGTCTCTATGATGTCTATGGCGAAGCTTACTCCAGAGTTTTGGGGGGAAGCTGTTCTGACAGCAGTGCACATCATCAACAGGTCACCTAGTTCTCCTTTGAATTTCAAAATTCCAGAGGAATTATGGACTGGCAAAAGGCCAAGCTATGAGCATTTACGTGTATATGGATGCGCGGCATATGCACATGTGCCCAAAGAACTTTGTCGGAAGTTAGATCCCAGATCACACAAATGCATCTTTATTGGCTATGGTACAAACGGAGAGATGGGATATCGTCTCTGGCACCCAGAATCAAACAAAGTCATTCGTAGGTCACATGTGATTTTCAATGAATAAAAAATGCACAAGAAGCCCATCAAAGATGTTGAGTACAGACGTGTTTGTTTTGAGGATGTAACCTCCGAACCAACTCAGTTTAGTAGTGTTGCAACCACTCCTCAAGTGCAAGATACTACTATTGCTCCGGAGAGAGCGGAGTCCAGCAGTCAGGCACTGAGACGCTCTGAGAGAGTATCACGTGCGCCCGAGCGGTTTGAGCCGGGTATACACCACATTTTGGTCACTGACAGTGGAGAGCCAACCTGCTACAAAGAAGCTATACAAATAGAGGATAGCATTAAGTGGGAGCAGGCTATGCAATCAGAATACAATGCGATTGTGGCTAATGAGACATGGGATTTGGTTGAATTACCAAAAGGCAAAAATGCTTTACCTTGCAAGTGGGTATACAAGAAGAAGTATACAGCGGAAGATCCCGAGCCTAGATACAAGGCTCGTCTAGTTGCCAAGGGTTTCAAGCAGCAAAAAGGTGTGGATTTTGATGAGATTTTCTCTCCAATAGTCAAGATGACTACACTTCGCACCGTGTTTGGCTTGGTTGCTATCCAGGACATGGAACTTGTCCAAATGGATGTGAACACAACATTTCTTCACGGGGATCTAGATGAAGACGTCTACATGAAACAACCAGAGGGCTTCGTATGTGAAACCCAAAAACGAACGAGGAAAGAATTGGTTTGTAGACTTAAAAAGGCACTCTATGGCCTCAAGCAAGGTTCAAGGCAATGGTATCAAAAATTCGACAAATTCATGCAGTCTCAGGGTTACATTAGAAGTCAAGAGGATCACTGCTTATACACAAAAAGGTTGAACTATGGTTCTTTAATCATCTTGATCTTGTATGTAGATGATATGCTTATCGCAGGCAAATCAATTGATGAAATCAATCAGTTGAAAAAGATGCTAAGCACTCAGTTTTCCATGAAGGATTTGGGAGATGCCAATCACTTTCTTGGTATGCACATCAAGAGAGACAATCAACGTGGAATTCTTGAATTATCTCAAGACAAGTACATTCACAAAGTCTTGCAACGTTTTAGTATGCAGGGGGGGGAAGTCATTGAGTACCCCAATGCAAGCATACTCCAAACTTAGCAAGGAAGACTCTCCCAAGAAAGTGGCTGAGAAAGAGGAAATGGTGAGAGTACCATATTCTTCGTCAGTTGGCAGTTTGATGTACGCTATGGTAGCCACAAGACCAGACATTGCACATGCAGTGGGAGTGGTTAGTAGGTACATGGCAAACCCTGGCAAGAAGCATTGGGAAGCAGTGAAGAAAATCCTCAGATATTTGAAAGGTACAGCTAGCAAGTGTTTACGCTTCGGAAACAGTGATGCATCTATTGTATGTTACACGGATGCGGATTATGCGGGTTGCGTGGATCGTAGAAGATCCACATCTGGCTATGTGTTCATGTTTGCTGGAGCAGCTATCTCTTGGAGATCGTGTCTCCAAGATTTCACGTCTTCATCTACCACTGAAGCATAATATGTTGCTGCGTCTGACGCCAGCAAGGAAGCCATATGGTTGGCTCGTCTAGTGGGAGATTTGGGCATTCACAAGGTTCCAGTACTACATTGTGATAGTCAGAGTGCCATTGCTTTGGCAAAGAATCCAGTGTTTCACTCAAAGTCGAAACACATAGAGGTCAGATACCATGTCATACGAGATGCATTGGCTGGCAAGCGTATCGAGCTTGTCAAGGTTCACACTGATGACAACCCCGCATATGCTTTCACAAAGAGCCTAGCCTCGGAGCGATTTACACATTGTATAGAACTTATGGGTGTAGGATGAAGCCTCGGCAATGCTTCATCAATTTTGTATAGACTAACTATACTAATGCCACTATTGGCCACCATGACCTTCAAGTGGGAGGTTGTTGGGGTGTAGGCCAGGTGGCCAAGGGAAACCAGCCTTGTACACTTGAATTTTCCCTATTCAATAGAGGGAGATAAAGAGGAAGGGTTGACCTCTCTCTTTCTTCTCCACTAACCTACACAGTGGCTGCCTGTGTATCTCCCCCTTCCCCATTTCTCTTCTTCCCCTCTCTTGCACACACTTCGTACACGCACACGCGCACTCATCACCTAACACACATTAAAGAGGAATGTAAATAGTTCTGAAAAGAAACTAAATACTTTCATTTGCAATCATTTGCAAGCCTTGCTAAAACGTCTGAACCATAATAGAAGGTGAGACAATGATCACTTCTAGGTACAAACAATGGAACTTTTTCATTAACAACTCATAGCCTTTCTATATGTAAAACAACCATCTATAATGTTGTTTAGCAGCACTTGTACCTTAACAAGTCTTTCTAAGTATCCAACAATTTCTCCTAATACGTCGTGCTGAAAATGGTCTAAAAAACAGATGTGACCAGCACTTAAGGACTTTGTTGAGACACATACTTGAAATAATGGGCGCCAGTGTCAGTCCAGAGACTCATATTCTCCACATGTGGAATATGTCTCATGTAAGGATTTTTTTTGTAAAAAAAACATCCTTCAAGTACAAGATGTACTTATGTGTGGAGGTAACTCTAAACACTCCGCGAGAAGAGTGAGAGGGACCCTCATTCATTGCTCCACACTGGCTAAACCAAACTCCTTGAGTCCCTAGACCATGTTGTATCCCATGTGACAACATGTGCCAAATCGAATCCGGCAAGTGGATTCATTACAATATAATGTACATTGGACACTACGGCCCAAAATACTTGTTTCGACTTGCCCTTGGCATATCCTTGGGGAGTGAATTGAAAGTTCAGCTACCCGTTATTCAACTGCACAGGAGCACGTCTCCTACCTTTGCAAACAAACGAAGCCACATTGCATTGGAAACCCAGGGTGTTGCCTTCGCAATCCAAGCCCGTTGGATAGAACCTACGTAGTCAAACCCCTTGGTAAGACCCTTTGTAGAAACTGCTCAACCAGCAGGTATTGATAACCAACATAGTTAACCGTGTACAAAATGATGAGAATCAACTTGAAAAGTTGAAGTTGTCCACTACCCCCTGGTAGATTGCAAACTTCTTTCCTTGAAAATACAACTGGGATAGATGAAACTGTGATCCTGAATGCCTATGGGGTGATTTAGTAAACACCCACTGGGTCATACCCCAAAACTGTGATGCCATAGACACTCGTAGTGCTCTAGAGAGAGCAAGAAATCTACACAAGTGAGATGCCTAACTCGTATGAAATGCCATGCTATCTCTAGATTCTATGAGATAGATTAGTTGAGGTGAGTTTAAGATTATCAAAAACTCAACTTGAGCATCGCACTAAAAACATATAGTGCAATAATGACACCCTAAACATATGTAATGACAAGAATATTGCTTGTCCATTATCATTGTTGTGTATTCCACTGGGTAGATCTCTTCGATCTTAAGAACAATCACCCAAGGAATGCCAACAGTTGGGTCATACCCAAGATCTAACAATGGCTCTTAGCCAGCGTGTGTGGCTCATAGCCCTTATGGCAATTAGTGTTCAATCGAAGAACAATGAAGCTTAATGTAGAGGGCTTCTTTGCCCAATTTCTAGCGGAGAGTTAGAGCACCTTGGCTCATGCTGACTCCCAAACAAAACATGTATCAAAAGATTTTTCAAAAATTTTCATTATTCTTCAAGAGAAATAAGAAAGAGAGAGAAAAAGAGCATGTGGGTTGAGGAAGGTTTCTTAACCTAATGTAGTGTGTACCCAATCCATGTGCTCGTGTGCATCTTATGCCTGGGTTGCAGCTTATTCTATAAGCATACAAAAATCTGTCTGTATGACGCTCTCATCAAGAGAGGCAATAGAAAACACAGTCAAATCTTAACCATCTACCGTGTATGGGGTCGTGATTGTACGAAGATGAGTTGAATAGGGCACTTTGCCGATGAATCAAGTCAAAGTTTTAGGTTCTTTTTAGTGGTGTTGTGCGTTGGCAACAACCAAAAATCATGTCAAACAATCCATAACTTATCTTGTCTGTGACAAAGTGTCTGGTGTTATAGCGAAAGCATATTGCATAAGGCGGCAGAGTTGAATTTACCTAGCTAGCATGCTGTGCATGCAGAAATTTAAGGCGTTGGCAAAAGTGATGGCCTCAAATGTGAGAGCCACAACCATAAGTGCCTTGCACAGATGTACTGGTAGGGAGTGATATTCCCTATTTTGCGAGTTTCCCAAACTTGTGTGCCACTACCCGTGATGCCAAGTCATTGGGCAGTACCTTGGCACAAGGGAGAAGCCTTGCTTCATGTAAAATTATCAAATAACTTTGCTTTGCACAAAAGCATTATTTTCCAATATAAATGTATAAACATGGAAAAATAAACAATACTGAACATAGTCTAACGTGGTCATCCTGCTGTAACCACTTGTCTGAAGATGTCGAAAGAAAAGCTTGCTCAAATGTAGACCATAACCATCTTTGTTGCACGAGCGAAAGTTGGCCTGAAATATCCTACAGGCATATGGAGAAATTCCCCAAAGGCGTGTGCTCATAGCATGCCCCAAATGTGAAAAATCTCAATGCAAGAGTGGAAAAATCTCAATGCAAGAGTGGTAGATTGAAGCCTTGCTTCACATAAATATGTTTGTGCTGAGAGCCAACGGATGTGGCGGCAGATATCATGACAAAAAGAATCAACCATGTCGACTAATTTCGATTGAAATTAACCAGTACTATGTGGTAAACATCCTCCGTCAGCGTGTAGAAACCGCGACAAGGAGTCGGCCATGCCGAGCAACTTGCTTCCTTCAACAATTCTAGTAAGAGGCCATGCATGTCTCCTTGAGATACTAAAAAATTGGCCCTTGCCATCAATGTATGCAACAAAATTTGAGCGCTTATGTGAACACTCAGTAGCCGTGCCTGTGCTTGGAGTGGAGAAAGTGCATCACCTTTGATGCATGTTATCGATATGCAATAGAGGTGATACATGCTCCATCTAGGTCAAATGCTTCATAAGCAATGGACAGCCCTGCTATTATTACATCAATTCATGGTCGACGATGAAAAGATGTATGCTAAGTGCCTCATGCCGGTCTCATACATTACCTTATGTAGAGCTGCGGCCAGAATTGTGTAACTAGTTATGCAGATGACAATAAAGTACAAGCATCCTAATGCGTAGACAAAGCCTTCCTCAAAGGATTTTCTGCTACATGGATTATCTATTGCAAATCCTTAATGACAGAATACATCCGATCGTGCCTAGCTATGCTTATGCTAACCATAGAAGCACCTTGTGTGTGGTACAAGCCTTGCTTGTGGATGCACTTACATGGTTAGTGCATACAAGAGTTTCACGGCATGACTCAACAATTTTAGCAAACAAAAACCAAAACTATGCATATCTTACCTTTGAAGGTCAAAGACGAATTGTAGTCATGTCATCCAAAAGCTACATCAGTTATCGTTGCCCTTATTCATTACCTTTTCGACTGCAATTTCCTTGAATTTGTGGTTGTCGGATATGTCAGGATGCACGAATCACCGTACTATGTATGCAGAGGTTGTAATTGGAATGGGGTGTATTCAAAGCCGTGCTTTGCCAGTCATGTGTTGATGTTGGCCTTACGGTGGCCAATCATGAAGCATACCAGGCTCCTGACTGGCGTTCAATTTTCTGCGCCCCACTTGGGCATGCCTTGCATGAGTTGTGTTCAAGCCGCCAAGATTCTTGGACATGCCGACTATCCGCGACTTCACTCTTTGAATGGGGGTGTGTATGCCCCTTAAGTCATTTGAAGGGTGACCACCCTTTGATTGTGGGCGGCCTCCCTAAATGGAAAACCAAGCAAAAAAAAGGGATGGCGAAACCTTTTGAAGTGCCAAATAGAGTTGGAGTCCCAGCGGTTCTTGCTCTGCATTCCAAGCTTCGGCCAAGTGACGAAAAATGCTCCCACCGGCTCTGCGACCCCGTAGATATCACGTGCATGCGATTTCATTGAGGTCGCATCTTGACCTCCCCCTTCGACAAGGGTTGTTGCCCACGGGACCTCCCCCTTCGACAAGGGTTGTTGCCCACAATGCATCTCGACCTCCCCCTTGGACAAGGGTTGTTGCCCACGGGACCTCCCTCTTCGACAAGGGTTGTTGCCCACAGTGCATCTTGACCTCCCCCTTCGACAAGGGTTGTTGCCCACGGGACCTCCCCCTTCGACAAGGGTTGTTGCCCACAGTGCATCTCGACCTCCCCCTTGGACAAGGGTTGTCGCCCACGGTGCCGGCTACTCGAAGAGCAGACTCAGCGTGTCTTGGCCTTGGTTCCCCCATGTGTTGCCTTGAAGACCTTGACGATCTTGAGGGAGAGAAGAAACTCAAGTAGCCATGCCTCTTCATACGAAAGAAAGCAAGAGAGAGAGAGAGAGAGAGAGAGAGAGAGAGAGAGAGAGAGAGAGAGAGAGAGAGAGAGAGAGAGAGAGAGAGAGAGAGAGAGAGAGAGAGAGAGAGAGAGAGAGAGAGCACATGCAAAGCAGGTTTACCCTCCTCCACAACTCTCTTCTTCCTCCTCCCACCTTGCTCTAATACCAATGAAAGGGCATAGGGAGATAGACATGCCAATAACCATGGAACCATACCTATATATAGGCCCTTGGCCCTCCTATATATAGGCCCTATACCACATGTGTATCTATCAGCCCTTGGCCAGGGACGTGCCCTCCTATAGTCCTACCCTTGGCATGACACACATCAACTGCTGTTAGCAAACATTAGGTAGTATTTTGACATATCTCAAAGATGACTTTATTCATTGTTTGGATGACGTGCAATTTTTTATTCTGCCTAGATAGAGCTAGAGAAAAGTTTTGGTGCTAAAGCTAAGTATTCAATGACGAGTCTAAAGATGGAGTTGTACTATCTTGCTATGTCTTTAGCTAACAAATTGAAGAGTATTAAAACTCAACTTGTCTATGTCGAAGCCCTAGTTCTAGAAGGAGATCTCATAGCCATTTTGTTAAAAAGTTTGCCTGATGAATTCCATCAAATAGTCACTATTTTAAAAGAGAAAGATCCGTTGCCCTCCTTGGGATGGTATCATCAATTCATTGCAAGAAGAAGAAAAATAGTATCCCGTACCAATTCTCCCATTATTCCTAGTGCATATGTAGCAGTATCCCCTACCAGTTCTTCTGATACTCCCAGTGCCTATGTAGTTAGCAATTGTGCTTTTACCTTAGCTTCATCAAACCTCTATTGGTACCAGGTCTTGTGCCATTTGTGGGTGCAACAATCACCGAGCACAAATGACTGTTTCAAGAAGAATCCTTGTATTCACTGCAGTAAGACAAATCATCTTTCAAATAAGTGCTTCCAATAGGGTAAAAATTGGATTCATGTGGTTGATGGGGATAAAAAATCCCAAATACTTTCTGTTGATAGTGATGTTCTTTAGATCAACTCTTTTTTATGTTTTTTCCTAGTAGAAAATAAACATGTGTGGGCTATAGACACTATCACATATGAGTGGTAAGACCTCCCAAAAATACCAGTTTTTTGTTTAAATCCTATTTTTGTCCCACTTATCATGAGGTTATTGGGTACACTTTAAACCCAAGGTTTGGAAGTCAACCAAAAACTCCATTTGGCAATAGCTTAAACAATAGCACTAGGTTATGGGTATACCAAAACCCTTGGTTTTGAGAGAACCTAAAACTCACGGTTGTTGCTGAGTACGCCAAAAACTCAAAGTATCATGAGAATGGTTAGTATAATTTGGACTTGAGGGGGGGATTGTTGGGTTTCAAGCCCAAGTTTGTGGGAACATGCCCCATGGCATGCAAGCTATTAGTCGAGTTTAGAGTTGTGTTGTAATGGAAATGGCCTATGTACTTTGAGAGTAGTGGAATTAGAAATTAAAGAAAGCACTTTTGTGAGAATACTTTGCAAGCATAGAGGGTGAACTTAATTGATGGTAGCAACATAAACATAGTTTAGTTAACTTGGCATGAACAATACTTTTGTAGCAAGAGAGAGAGTTTAGAGAACATGACAACAATTGAGGACTCGTCCCCCTCCAATAGGCATTTGTATTATAGTTTCTCCCATCAAGAGAGACTTGGTACAATACAATCTTTGTGTTCCTTGTGACCTAGGTGATGCTATGAAGATGGAAATCTTCATGCATCACGAGCATAACATGAGCTTTGCAAAAAGCATTAACTAGCCCAAGCCTTAGTCCCAAGGACTCAAACACCTTCGAAGGTGGAGAGAGCTAGCGAGGAATGAGGGTAGGGAAGAGGAATAAGAAACATTCCATAGGAGAAAGAAATAGTTCCTCACTTATCACCACTCTTCTTGATAGCATATATAATAGCATAGTAATGAAGGTTGAGAAGATGGAAAGATTAAGCATTGAAGCATGGCTCTTGGTTGGATTTGCATTCCATTGCCAAGAGTGTTGGTACAGGCTCTCAACTTCTTTACTAACTTGGAGAAGGACATGAAGCTCTTGCACTTTGCACTTCACACAATGAGAGTGTGTGTGAGTGTGTGTGGGAGAGTATACCCCCCAAGCTAGTCCCCTTCTTGCCTTGGTTGACCCCCCCATGTAGCTCGAGCTTGAAGCTCATTCGACCCCTGCAAGACTGGCCAATCACATGCAGGATGCATTACAAGCAACAAGGTTTTGGGACAAGTGTCCCCCTTTCCCCTTTGAAAGAGATGACTTGATAAGTGCAAAAACAATTAATTAAATCTACTAAATTATCATGGGACCCCTTGGGAGGCTAACCAATAGGCTTTAGGCACACCATGAGGGAAACATGAGGAGGAACTTGACAAGTTTCCTATATGCTTTCTTTGTACCAAGATTTCCTTGTGTGAGGGTGTGTGTGTTCTCTCTCTAGCCCCCTCTTGTAGGGCTCACCCACTCCTTGTAGGGATAGTTGTTGACTTTGTGGAACACCTACCCTCATGCACCTTAGTCAAAAAGCATGACAAAGCACCTCAAGCTTGGGTAATATTCCCACAAGCATCTCAAGCTCCCTAGTCGGCAAGCACGACAAGCACCTTAGTCAGTAAGCACAACAAGCACCTCAAGCACCTTAGTCATCAATCACGAAAAGCACCTCAAGAACCTTAGCAAGCAAGCACGACAAGCACCTCAAGCTTGGGCCGGGTTCCGACTTCAAACTCAACCCTAGCTTACCTAAGGTCAAAAGACTTTTAGCACTAACCTTTGGAGGTCTTTAATGAAGCTAACCCTAAGGTCTTTAAGCTCCATTAGACCTTTCTCTTTGATATATCATCTCTCATTTGGGTCCCTTTACCATTGGCCCCGTGTTGAGATAGACCCAAAAGCACATGTATATATTCTAACCCTTGTTCTCGTCTATTATCCCACATTAAAATTTAATATGAGAAAATCATTTGGGTTGGTCAGATATTAAATTTTTTGATATTACCTCTCTCTTGAAATCATAGTTGTCCTCGACTACTATGAGGTAGAAGAGGTAAAGCCTTAGTCATTATTCAATCTTTCTTAACAGGTAGAGGATCCCTTTTTACCCTACAACATCTTTCCAAGATGGATGATTAATCCATTTGGTGCTTGGGAGACATAGCTATCACAAGCATGTCTGTCTGTTAGTCCATTTTATTCTCCTAAGTAGAGTGACAAATTCTACTTGGTGTTTGAGAGACGTCATCATCACAAACATGATTCTAAGCATGCATACTACTAGTCTTATAAGACAAAAAAATTGGTCATCTAAAGCATTGTAAGCATTGAAAAGGTTCATACTATTCTTTAGTTGTATTCCTTGCATCCATCTAGCATCTTCAAAAGAATAATTTTTGAACTTAATAAGATACCGTCATATAATCTTACCATGTCATAGTACCTTGTCTTCATGCCAAAGGATAGCTTCGGGTTATAGCAGCTCTTCTTGGTCTTCAGTTTCGGGAGGGTCTTCAATAATTGGTTCACTTGGTGGCTCTCCTTTGTAGGGCTTAAGTAGGCTCACATGAAAAGCATTGTGTATGAGGAAATGGTTGGGAAACTTGAGTTGATAATCCATATCATTAATGGGCTTTAAGATTTGGAAAGGACCATAGTATCTTTTTGCTAGCTTAGCATAATATTTTTGATGGCTCGTAGGATTTTAGCCCGTCGTTTGTCTCAATCGAGCCTTGGGAAACTTAAGTAAGACACAATCATTTTATTTGAACGTTAAGGCCCTTCTGTGCTTGAGCAACAGCTTTTTGCCTTTGTTGAGAGATGGATATAGCCTCCTTAATCTTTTGAAAAGATTCTTGTAGGTCACGGCTATACTCATCAACAACAAAGAGCTTCCCATGTACTTTGAGTAGCAAGGGACTTTTAGGTCTTCCCTCAATGATTTTGAAAGGTGATTTTCCCGTAGAAGTATGTGCGTGTTATTGTATGCATACTCTATAAGAGTTAAGTACTTTTCCCGTTGTGAGTGTTGATCTACTTTAGTAACATAAGTCTTTAGTAGATCGAGTATCATAAGATTGGCCATCCGTTTGTGGGTGATAGGCCGAAGAGAAATTCAATCTTGTTCCTAGATTTTCAAAGAGACCTTTCTAGAAATTACTGGTCACTCTAGGATCTCTATTTAACATGATGGATGTTGGCAATCCATGGTGTTTGAAAATCTATAATATGAAGAGAGTTGCCATTTGGTGTGCCTTAATAGTCATTTTGACTAGAATAAAGTGTGCTTGCTTGCTAAACATGTGAACTATTGTCCATATTCCCGTATTCCATGGATAGACTTGGGTAATCCAAAGATAAAATCCATGGATATACTCTCCCATGGTGAATTTGGGATAGGAAATGGCTGGAGTAATCCAAGTTGCTTCCCTGGTCTTTTGACATACTACACATTTTGAAACATAATCTTGTATGTCCACTTTCATGGTAGGCCAATAGAAGTACGTTTCTACTTCTCAGAGAGTAGGTTGAATGTCTCTATGCCCCGCATACGGAGGAGCATGGGATTCATACATGAATTTCTCATGAAGGGAGTAGGTAACACATAGCCTGCCATGGAGAAGATAACCATCCTACAAGGTGAATGGTTTCTCTTTCTTCCCCAAAGCAAGGGCTGACATTATGTCTATAAAGCCAGGGTCAGTAGCATACTCATCTATCATAGAAGATACATCATCGTGAGTTGCTATAGACACAACATTAACTTTTGGTCATTGCGAAAGTGCATCAGCCACTTGATTGTACTTACCAGCAATGTGAGAAATATGAAAATTAAATTGCGAACGAAATTTTTCCCACCTCATTTGTTTTTCGGAAAGCTTGGTTTGCGTCATGAAGTACTTGAGACTTTGGTGGTCAGTTCATAAAATAAATGGAGTCTACAATAAATAGTGCTTCCATCTGTCTAGGACATGTAGAACAACTAAAAGCTCTTTCTCACAAATGCCTAAGACCCGTTCATCTGTATTGAGCCTTCGGCTCTCATATGCTATGGCATGCCCTTCTTGAAGCAAGACTGCTCCAAGGCAATCACCACAAGCATCATATTGGACCTCAAATGGCTTTGAGAGATCCGGAAGCATGAGGACTGGTTGGGAGGTAAGCTTCTCTTTGAGCTTGTCAAAAGCATTTTGCTCCTTAGCTTCTTAGCTCATGTAGATTCCTTGGATTAGGCCATGATTTTATTACCTCCAATTTTGATGGGTTTACGGATACCATCTTGAGAGATAATATGACCTAAGTATTGAAAAATCTTGTTCTCTCTTATTGCTTGAAAAATCACATGGAGATGTTGCTCACGTTCCTCCAAGGACTTGGAGTAGATGATGATATCATCAAAGAACACTCCAATGAATTTGCGATAGGGTCTAAAAATTTTCTCCATTAGACGATTGAACATGGCTGGTGCATTGGTGAAGCCAAAAGGCATGACTAGATATTCATAAAGACCAAAAGTTGTACGAAATGCGATCTTTAAGATATCTTCATGCACTATCCTTATTTGATAATAGCCACTTTTAAGGTTGATCCTATTGAAGTAGGTAGATCCTTGTAGCTTATCAAACATATCTTCTACCTGAGGCATGGGAAATCTATTTTTGATAGTGATATGGTTTAGTGCTCGATTGTCCATACACATACGGTATGTACCATCTTTCTTTTGCACTAAAAGGACTAGAGAACAAAAGGGAGAGTAGATAGGCCTCACCATCCCTTTGTCTACCGATTCCTGTACTTGCCTCATGATCTCCTCTTGTTGAGCTTGGGAAACTTGATAAGGAGGCTTGTTAGGCAGTGAGATTCCTGGTAGGAGCTCAATTTGATGGTCATCATCCCCTCGTTTTGAAGGTAAGTCCATAGGGATATCATCGATGAACACATCTTGGAATTCTGTTAGAAAAGTAGACAAGTCTAACTCTTCTTGATTCCTACCATTTACATTTGATGAAACATTAGGATCTTTTAGGGACTCTTTGACAGAAATCATGTACACAAAAACTGAGCTCTTCATTGATTTATCAAAAGCAGGAGGATTTACAAGTGGTATAGTACGACCAGACTCACTAGTATATATATATATATATACATGCTCTTTTCCTTGTAGGTGAAGTAGATTCTCCTTTCAAGGAACTTCATGTTGGCAGCCATGCGGCTGAACCATGGTGCCCCTAGGATAGCATCCTCATGTTGGGAAGAGAGATGAAAAAGTCTTCTTTGTCAACAGCTTTGAACATGAAGCCTCAACTTCCCAATCAAGGGAGTAACTGAGGCTTGCTGTCCCTTGAAAACTGTGTCAACCATTTCAGTATCTCCAATCTCGAAAGCTTGAATGCCTAACTTGGTGGCCAACTCCATTGATATGGAGTTGTGAGTAGAGCCACGGTCAAACAAGATGAAGGCATCATGCTCCCTTACCTTTCCCCAAGCATAGGAGAGAGGTGATCCTTTGCAACAATGAGCATCTTCTTTTGGAGCTTCGATGGTGGAAGCTCTAGGAGTCTCATTGAGAGCATTTCTCTTGGGGCAAGAACGATAGCCATGTCGTTGCTCCCCACACTTAAAACATTTATGGTCCTTGCAAAAAGCTTCAAGCTCTTTAGGAGAGAGTTTGTTTTTACCTTTGTAAACTCCCTTCTCCTTGGACCGATTGCTGTTGTCGAAATTTCCTTGGGAAGAGCTTTGGGCATTGGTTTTTCCCTTTACGTTATTTTTGTCTTTGTTTGCCATGGGCTTGACATTCTGTCTAGTCCCTTGTTGGAAATTGATGCACGAAGGAACCATGGTGTGGTGGATGACTTCGGTGATAGAACTAGGCCCTTGAGAGTTGACGTACTCGGCCATGTCTTTAGGTAATCTCGCACAAAATTGCTGCTTTTGCTCGGCGAAGTCTATCTTTTGAAAGACAGTAGACTTGAGATCTAAATCCAAAAGCTTCTCTATATATTTGTGGATAGACTTATGGGAGAGAAGCTTCAAACAACACCATTTGATAAGCACTTTGTCCTTTGCATCGCTTGCAAGGAATTGCTTCATGATGTAAACTCGTAAAATTTTCCATGTCTTTTGCGCTTCGCCGTTGCCACGAAGGCTAGCTCACCATTGACAAGCCGATTTCTAGAAGTGCATAGCTACATGGCATAGCTTGGAGGACTTCGTGAAGCCCTCATCTCCAAAGGCCGCATCAAATTCCTTGATGAAGGCAAATAATTTGTGGGTAGCACCAAAGAATCATAGGCGAGAAAAGAGATACTCTTTCCCATGTTAGCCTTTGAAAATCAACACTCAAGTATCTACACCCACAGCTCGAATTGGTTAATCATAGAGAGTAGTAGAGTGGGTTTAATATTGCAAAGTTACCAAGGGATAGCTGCTTTCAGACTTCTTATGGCTCAATAATGGTAAAGCCATAAGAAAGTCGAAAAAGACTCCATTATTAAGACCAAAGCTCCCAAGGTGTGCATATCCCACATAGTGGGCTAAAAATACCGATAATAGATCCTAGTCCCACTTACCCTAATAAAATTAACAAAATCAACCATTAATAGGCTACTTAAGGACCTCTCTTCTTAAGCAAAACAAGAGAAATCAAATGCTCTAATACCGATGTAATGGAAATGGCCTATTTACTGTGAGAGTAGTGGAATTAGAAATTAAAGAAATCACTTTTGTAAGAATACTTTGCAAGCATAGAGGGTGAACTTAATAGATGGTAGCAACATAAACATAGTATTTCGTTAACTTGGAATGAACAATAATTTTTCAAGAGAGAGAGTTTAGAGAACATAACAGTTGAGGACCGGTCCCCCCTCCAATAGGCATTTATATTATAGTTTCTCCCATCAAGAGAGACTTGGTACAATACAATCTTTGTGTTCCTTGTGACCTAGGTGATGCTATGAAGATGGAAAGCTTCATCACGAGCATAACATGAAATTTGCAAACAACATTAATTATCTCAAGCCTCAGTCCCAAGGCCTCAAACACCTTCGAAGGTGGAGAGAGCTAGCGGGGACTGAGGGTAGGGAAGAGGAAGAAGAAACATTCCATAGGAGAAAGAAATAGTGGCTCACTTATCACCACTCTTCTTGCTAGCATACATAATATCATAGTAATGAAGATAGATAAGGTGGTAAGCTTAAGCATTGAAACATGGCCCCGGGGGTCCTAAGTGTGTTCACACACATCACTACCACATGTATATGGTAACAAATCCCCCCAGGAGTGATGCGGTGAACGAGAGCTAGCACATGAGTAAAGGGAAGTGCCATGCCCTGAGGACATGATCAGTAAAGGGAAGCAAGCGCAAAGCTTTGAAAAAAGCTACGAACTTCTCACGAGACAATGCCTTTGTGAAAAGATCTACAAGGTTGTCCTATGTTGGCACATAAGCCAAGGTGATCTCTCCTGCTGAGAGCCTCTCCCTGACATAGTGGTAATGCACCTCAATGTGCCATGTGCAAGCATGAAAAATTGGGTTCCTCCCAACTGCCAATGAGCTCTGACTGTCAGTGTAGATAGTGTTGGCAATGTCCTATCCAACACCCAAATCATCCATAAGGCGTCTGAGCCATACACACTCAACCGTAGCTATGAAGACTGCCCTGTACTTAGCCTCACAACAATTAGAAGTGGCCACATTAGGTTTCTTATTTCTCAACCATGATATACATGAACTACCAAGCATGAAACAAAAAACACTTGCGGACACTCACGTGCCAAAACAACCAGCCCAATATGAGTCCAAAAAAGCATGTAATTCTGGCGACAGTGATCCCCCCCCCTGGGATAAAACAAGCCAAGATGTAAAGTGCCACTCAAGTAGTGGAAAATCCTCTTGACGACCTTGGGCTATGCATATATTTGTTGATGTGTGAAACTGCAGATTGAATATTTGGCCTCGTGCTGCATACATAAATGAGGCAGCTAATAGCAATTTGTTAAAGAGTGACATTAGCAGGATCACGAACATCATGTAGACTCAACTCAAACCTATTTCCATGGGAGTGGCAATAGGTTTGCAATCCTCAAGTCCAAATTTACATAGCAATGTCTCTATGTAACTGTAAGATCCCAACCCGCCAATACCAAGATCGGCATGGGATCCTTGATAGGTCTCTAGGTCTGATAAAAATCAGAGTCTCTAAACAAGAAAAATCCAAGGAATAGACCTTTACCATTGACAATGGCTTGGGTCTATAGCCGTAGGACAGTATTGAAAACATTCTTTTAGAAACAGACATCTTTAAACTTAAGATAGGGTACTGTCAATCAAAACATTGTCCATAATAACCATGACCAGTACTCTTCTTGTCTCCAGACCACCTAAGGGTGAAAAAACGGCACCCATTCCTTATTCACAATCCGGGGTGGATAAACCCCCACCCAAGGTTTCGGGTGCCCATACACCAAACCAGTTGCGCATACAACCGAGCGGCTCCCCTATGATAAAAACGGTATCCTAACTTATGTAAAAACATCAAGACATGACATGGAGTAGAAACTCATTGTTCATGGGGGTAACCGACTTATTCGTGGATGGGAAGCCATCATTATTCATTAAAATATACCAAGGAGTCGGAGGTGTTTTGAAATAAGTTGTCTTAAGGATGATCAATTATATCTTTCCTAATTCAACCAGTTTTAACCCAAACAATTCTTTCCTACATTATAAACAAGTGCACGTTGGAAGTTACCTTCCATTTTGGGTCAATTATTCCTTTTCTGATTCTTACTCACTCCTTACGTATGCAATGTTAACTTATAATAGAACTTAAACTATTTAAAGACTTAATTCAAAAATGGGAAACCCACCTGGGACTGATCGGCCATCTGCTGCTGTGCTGGTGCTTGAAGACTCTCCTCCGTAGGCTTACTACTAGGCCCAGCTTCATCGTCGTGCGACGCTCTAGTTCTTTTTAGAGCTCTGCCCTCATCATCAGATGTAGGATTGGCTCGGCTCCTTTTTGGTGCCATAACTTCTTATCCTCATACAAAGGACGTCTAATCATCATGTAAATTATCCAAAAGCTAGACTTAACCTTTGTATCGAATTTTACTCAAATCTAGGTTAAATTTGTAGTCTTAATTAGTAAATTCTTGACTAGTAATTTCTTATTTGTCTATATAGGCATGGTAACTTTTTCCACAGCTTCCCTAAGGGTTTTCTAAGATATCCTAACTTACTTATAGTTTTATATATCTTTTTCCTAATTTCCCTATCGAATTTTAATCTTGGAATCTGCTTATTTTGAGCTTAATATTTATTCTATTTATTTTATTTTGAAGATTTCATTTCCTCAACTTTATATCACAGGTTTACACTTACTATAATTTTCCTAAAAACTTTTGACTGCAAAGTCTATTTATTTTAATTAATCTTTTGCTAAAAATAGGACTTTTGGTCATTTCTAATTTCCTAAACTCACTAATTAACTATGGTATAATTATCACAAGTAGATAAAGATATTTGTAACCTTTGGTAATTATATAAATTCATCTACTAATTTTCTTTTTCTGATTTATACACAAAATTGGTTACTATTTGTTAAAATAATTATCTAAACTAATTACCTGAGGTTAAAATAATTATCACGAGTTTCTTAAAATATGTTTTACCTTTGATAATTATTTCAAAGCTTTTTCAATTAATTTACTATTTTCCTTCTTTTATTTTTCCTAAAAAATAGTGTTTTTCTACTAAAAAAGTTAGTTAAACTAATTTAATGAGGTTAAGATAATTATCATAGGTTTGTTAAGATGTATTTTACCTCTGATAATTATCTAAAAGCTTTTTGGATTAGTTTGCTATTTTCCCCCTTTTATTTTTACTTAAAAATAGTGTTTTTATGTTGAGATAATTAGTTAAACTAACTATTTAATATTATGATAATTCTCATGGTTTTCTTAAGATGTAATTTATTTTTGATAATCATCTCAAAGCTTTTTAGATTAGTTTTCTGTTTTCCCCCTTTTATTTTCCCTTAAAAATAGTGTTTTTCTCCTGAGATAATTAGTTAAACTAATTATTTGAGGTTAAGATAATTATCAAGAGTTTTTTAAAATATATTTTATCTCTGATAATTATCTTAAAGCTTTTTGGATTAGTTTGATCATTTTCCCCCTTCTATTTTTCTTTAAAAACAGTGTTTTTCTTCTGAGATAATTAGTTAAACTAGTTATTTGAAGTTAAGATAATTATCATGGGTTTTTTAAGATGTGTTTTACCTCTGATAATTATCTCAAAGCTTTTTTAATTAGTTTGATAACTTTTCCCTTTTCTTTTTTCTTAAAAACAGTGTAATTCTGCTTAAATAATTATCTAAGTGGGTGATTGTTAAGTATAAAGCCTGATAATTATCTCTGAGCTTTTTTAATTAGTTTGATAACTTTTCCCTTTTCTTTTTTCTTAAAAACAGTGTAATTCTGCTTAAATAATTATCTAAGTGGGTGATTGTTAAGTATAAAGCCTGATTTATCCCTTGTAATTTTTTGTATTAAAAATTCACATTTGTAAGGCCCCCAATATGAGCAGAAGCCATCATGCGTGAAGAAAAAATCACTCATCGGAAACCAAAATTCACAGCCAATCTTGAGCAAAGGAGTATTCCTTTTTGCCAAAATATTATGGTTGCGGACGGCGGTCAAAAAGTGGTCGGAAAACAGCCGATCGTTTGGCCAGTTGGCCGGTGGTCGAAAGTCAATGGCCGGTGGGCTGGTGGCCGCTATCAAAGGTAGACTTGTCATCTCAAGGGCGGCCACACATGGGCGGATTGGAGAGTCCAACTTGGACTTTTCAACACAAGGGCGGCTACACACGGCTGCCTCTCATGAGAGAGGGTAGCCCTTTTGGCATATAAAAGGAGTCCATTTCTACACACATTTTGGAGGGTGTGAAGTTGTTGCAACAAGGTGGGTGTGAGGTGGTGAGAGTGAAGCAAGGTGGGAGCTTTATTAAGGGTATAATCCCTTTGTAGCCTACTTCTTGTTTGAAATACTAAATCCATTGAGTGGTTGCTTTCCCATGGATGTAGCCCACATTGGGTGAACCACGTATATCGTGTGTGCTCTCTCTCTCTCTCTCTCTCTCTCTCTCTCTCTCTCTCTACTCTATAATCTCTTGTATGTGAAAATTTATCTCTCTCCATTAAGTAAACTACTCAATTATCTACTTAGCTACGTCCTATTCCCTAACAGCACTCCCTTAGCTTCCCATTTTTCTTAGGTACTACCACAACCCAATCTGTGTGTTCAATGTCATGGATGAATGCAACTTCCTTGAACTTTTCAATGTTCCTTTTTTATTTTCTTAAGAAAGGTATCATTGGAAGTGTAGGGTATTTGTCTACTTGACTTAGCATCCTCTCTCATTAGTTATGTTTCTTATTGTATGCTAACAAATGTCAAGATCCACCTTATTGAAATCTTTGTGTAACCATGAAAGGACATCCCTATATTCCTTTAAAGTTCTAATGAAAATGTTTTCTTCTTCATGAGAAAAATCAATTGCAACATATGTAGGGTTTGTCTCTTCTCTAGGTTCTATTAGGTCAATATTCTTGGAGTTCTTGGGTCCTTCATAAGATTTTTTTGATAACTTGGTTTATCTCATGGGTTGATCCACAATGATCCTTCTATCCCGTAGGGTGTTCTTCTTATAGTGGGATGGAGCGTTCATAGCCTTGCCACATTTTGTCACATTCTGACTCCATTTTGATGGTCCATACCTCTTTCAAGGTCTATTTCAACTCTCAATATTTAGCTCTCTTCTTTATCTCTTTGATGGTAGGTTATCTTTTCCTTATTTGTCTATTTTTTGTTGTTTTATGTTGTTGGCTCAAGTTTGTCTCTTTCTTTGAAATAAGGTATTTGCCTGTCACAATTAAAAGATAATTTTTCTAGCATATTGACAGTCTAACACAGCTCTGATAATTATCTCATCTTAATCTAAGTTTAATTAGTATAATTGTCATTAATTTATGGTTAGAATGAGTAATTTCAATCCTAATATAATAAAATAATTAATTAAATTCGTATCCCTAAGCTTAATCTCAATAATCAATAGAAAATTTAGAATTAGGAGGGAATTTTAGAGTATAAATAGTTTTAATCTTTACTTAATCAAGAAAATATAAATATATTAACATGGTTCTACTAATTAAAAAGGGTTAGTGCTAATTATCATTGATTAACCAATTAGAGCTTTGCTCTCTAGTGATTTTTGAGTAGAGGTCCCACTAATGAGAGAGAATTCGCTAGGACTCCGAGACTGTTCAAAATGTGAAGCAAGGGGTCTTATTTATAGGTTTCTGGGCACTCACAGACTGGAAATGGCAGTAACTTGCATCCCAAGGCAGCCCTACAGCTCCACAAGCGCCCCCTGTTGCTAATTTCAACTTGGGCAAGTTCATTATTGCTCCACACAGCCCCTCAGATACACAAAATTGTTTTTTTGCTATTTTTTTAACTTTTAATGATTAATTTTGGAAATATCTGCAAATATCCGTAAATATCTAGGAACTTTAGGATAAAAGTCTTTTGCAATTATAATTACTAAAACCTTACAATTTTATTTAATTTACTCAATTCACACTGTAAACTTCCAGGGGCCATAACTATGCCAGTTTTTATCAGAATTCAATTCTGAAAATTTCTAGCCCGGGGTTTGCTGTGCTTAAGATTCCAAAAATACCATTTTTTATTGCTTTTGAGATAGTGTTTTTACCCGATTGCCTGATCAATGCTTTCTCCTAAAGCTTGAGTTAATTCCCGACAGCTAGAAAGGTGGAGACCTTACAGTAACTTTTCTGACACAAGGCAATACCACCATCACACTGCTTAAACTGTATACACAAGTAATGATGCAACAACCCCAAATCTTTCATCTTGAAAGTAGCATTCAAATCAGCCTTACATTCAACAATATGTCTCTCATTTGGTCCAATGATAAGCAAATCATCCACATAAAGAACCACAATGAGAAGTACATCACCCTCACACTTGACATATAATGTGCTTTCTATTGGACTGTTATGAAAGCCTTGTTTGACCAAATGACTGTCAACCTTCTCATACCAAGCATGAGGAGATTGCTTCAACCCATACAAAGCTTTATTACATTTGCACACCTTATCCTCTTGTCCTTTTTGACAAAATCGCAAGGCTGCGTACATAAACTTCCACAAATATGTCACCATTCAAGAAAGCAATAACAATGTCTGATTGCTGTACATCCCAATCAAAATGAGTTGCCAATGCACATAGAAAACAAACAGTACTCATACGACAAGTGGGAGCAAAAGTCTCTTTGTTAACCCACTTTGTACCAATGCCCTTTTTTCCAGGAGGCAAATCACATAAAGTCCATGTGTCATTTTCCATAAGTGCATCATATTTTGATTCATGACAGCCATCCAAATTTTTGAATTCTGTGGTTCATCAAAAGAAACGGGTTCCTCATGATCATGTAGGCTAGACACAACCAAAGCATAACAATCTGATGCATAAGATGCATGACGAGAGCCTGAACGAGTATGACTAGACAAAGGTACATCCAATTTATTGTCACGCAATGTATACACTAGCCATTTTGGCATACCTCTAGCCTGCTCATTTTCACCCCTTTTCTCATCAAGTACATAATGTACATTTGCATCAGTAATAGGTTGATCTGTAACATATTAAGAAACCCCCATAGGTTGTACATTCGCCTCATTGGAGTTTACATTCAAACTTCCACCACTGAAAAGAAGCAATAAAGTGTCATAAATCTCCTATGAGCTTACATTACTGTCTCTACTACATGACAACAAGGGATAAACAATATCTTCCACAACACAACATCCCGTGAGACCAAGATATGCTTTGTTTGCGGATGATACGGCCTGTAACCTTTGCTTTCAGCACTATAACCAACAAAAATACATTTGACAGCCTTATCATCCAATTTTCTGCGATGTGTTTGTGGCACCAAAGCATATGCCAAACAGTCAAAAACACGCATGTGCTCAATCGAAGGCTTTCTATCATGCCATGCTTCATACGAAGGAATAGACTACAAAGCTTTCATAGGACACTTGTTAAGTACATACGTGGCACACATGATGGCCTCAAGCCAAAACGGATGCGACAAAGCTTGACTTTTGACCATACATCGTGCCATTTCCGTAAGTGACTTGTTTTTCCTCTCAGCAACACTATTTAGTTGAGGCGTATAAGGCACTGTACATTGGTGTTTTATCCCACAACTAGCCAGAAGTGCATTAAATTCATGAGACATATACTCCCCCCTCGATTGGAACGGAGGGCGCCCATAGTACATTTTGAGACATTTTTAGCCATAGCTAGGAATTATTTGAAACACATAAAAACTTCGGACTTCTCTTTAAGCAGAAATACCCATGCATGACTGGAGTAATCATCAATGACAGTCACAAGTAAAGGTAATTTCCCAAGGACGGAGTTTGCATGGGCCCACAAACATCACTATGCACAAGCTGCAACCTGTATGTGGCCCTAATTGAACCATCCTTTGGAAACTTAGAATGTTGCATCTTACCCAAAATACAGCCTTCACAAACATGTTTGACAGGTGCTTCAAGAGATGGCAAAGAAGCAACCATATTATATTTTTGCAAACGCAACGAACTTGCAACATTCAAATGCCCTTAGTGTGGATGCCAAGCCAAATGAAAAAATTTCATCACCAAAACTGAGATCATGAACTGTACATCTGTCATCCACAAATTTGACTACAAGTCCAAGTCTGGCAAGTGCAAATACTCACAAAAGATTATTCATGATCCCAGGTACATAAAGTGCATCAACAAGTGTGAAAGAACTGACATTTGCAGCAGTAAGCACAATCTTCCAACTCCCTGAACCGGATAAGAGGCATTGTTGGCACAAGTGACTAAATTCCCATGAGGGGCAAACTCGAGAGAGGTGAACAATTCACGATTGAGGTAATGTGCTTTGTAGCACCACTATCAAAATACCACACTTGTGAATCTACAACAACTAACATACATGAATCATGGAAAACAGGATTGTAAGTGCACTCTGCACTAAAAGCCCATTCTGCATCAACATCAGCATCACAGTCTCTTTTCATAGAAGACTCAACAATGGTTGCATTTTTAGTGGAACTAGCATTTGCGATGGAACCACCCTCTTTCTTCTTAGCCTCTTTGGCCTTCAACTTAGGACACTGGTTGATCAAGTGATCATTAGCTTTACAATAATGACAACATATTATTTTTGCCATTAGATGAATTCCTGCCAGTAGAAGCATTGTGAACAGGTGATTTTCCACTCACAGAACCATAAGAAGTGGCTACATTACTGTTACCACCCTTTTTTTGAGCAGCAATAAAAGCGTGTTCAACTACACGCTGTCTATTTGGAAAGTGACTCTTGCAACAGCAATGTGCACAATGCATCAAACTTGACAACTTTAGGATTTCCTTGGGTCATGAGTCTCCAAGTACTAGCAAAAGTCTATTAAGAGTCTGGAAGGCATCAAGAACAGTCTGCACAAGGGAACTATCTGAAATGACTTCGCTATAGAAATAAGTTGCTCATTGATATCCTTGACACTAGCAAGGAAAGTGTCCATATCATCTTCCTCATGCATAATCTTCGACTCCAGCTCTTTACGCAGCAAAGCAATTTTAGCCTCATTGCGGCTTGCATAAAGACCTGCTAGAATATCCCAAGCCTGTTTTGCAGATTTTGCTGAACGGATGTGAGGAACAATGGTGCGCTTCAGAGACAACGCAATCAATGCATGAGCCTGCGCATCCTTAACATCCCAACGAGCTTGTTCAGACTCCAGCTCTTTACACAACAATGCAATTTTTGTCTCATTGCGGCTTACATAAAGACCAACCAAAATATCCCAAGCATGTTTTGTAGATTTTGCTGAATGAATGTGAGGAGTAATGGTGTGCTTCACAGACAACACAATCAATGCATGAGCATGTGTATCCTTTACATCCCAACAACGAGCTTGTCGCAAGACCTGCAACATCATCAACATCGCCTACATCCTCAAAACCAGGACGTACATCAATGCCTTGCAAAATATTCTAGATGCCCTTTGACACAAGAACATGTTGCATTATGTAAGCCCACATAGGGTAATTGTCCCCATCCAATTTGTCCTCGACAACAAACATCTTGAACACATCTGTGTTGTTGTCAGGAATGGTAAATGCTGCACTTGATGTGAAAACTGCCCCAAAAGAGGTGAAATAAAGCGGGAACAACATGTGCTATATAGCACAACTCGTAGAAGTTTGTAAGGGACTTGTTATACAGAAAACGACACTGACAAAAATTCTACACAAAATGATGAAATAGCCTGTGCAGTACTGCTTATTTTATTATGTAGTGTGCCCCTCCATCTAGTGAGCAAGAGAGGGAGAGAGATCTCTTAAGGTGGTGGATATGGAACTCATGCATGGCAGCCCCTTGGGTGCTTCATGTTGCATTGACGGGAATCACATGGCAATTTTGTGGTGGCGGTGCTAGCAGGCGACGCCATTGGATGGTGTGTGCAGGTTGATGATGTGGCAGGCGAGCTCGAGAAGTCGTTCTCATGGGCCTCCCCTTTTTATTGAGGAGAAGGGTGAGCACTAGTGCTAGTGCTACTGCCCCCCTTGGGATCTTGAACCAGAGGATGAGAGAGAGAGAGAGAGAGAGAGAGAGAGAGAGAGAGAGAGAGAGAGAGAGAGAGAGAGAGCAGTCAACACGGATATCAAGGAGGGAAGTTCTCATGCAAGGTTTCCAAAAGGAGGTGGACACATGTCCGATGCTCCATAGCTTACTAAGAAAAGACCAAGTTTTTGTATAATAGCCCAAAATGACCATTTTTTGGGCCTTTTTGCCCGGCTATCGAGAGGAGGTGCCGTCAAAATGATGAGCGAGTGTGTATAGGTTTTTTTGGTGTTGAATGAAGCTTGATGTTCCCCATAATCTCTCTATTCCCCCACCCTCCTTTTCTCTTTTGTTGTTGCTGTTCTTTGTGTGTGTCGGTGCTAATATATGTGTGTGCCCGCGGACCGTTTTCTATGGTGCTAAGAGGGGGGGGGGGGGGGGGGGGGGGGAGAGAGAGAGAGGAAGTGCCAAGTGAGTTTATGCTTGCTGTTTCTCACATCTATGAGAAGGTGATGTGTCAATTACACATGGGAAGAGGGATTTCAGAATTTTTTGCAAGAACTATTGGGGTTGAACAAGGATGTCCCTTGTCACCAACTCTCTTTGGTCTATGCATCGATCAATTGGAACAAATGGTACTTGACTTTATGCAAGAAGAAGGCATTGAAGAGGTCACTATTTGCTATGTGGTAATCATGCTTTTTTTGTATCCGGATGATGTACTGCTTCTAGCACACACTTTAGAGGACGCACAAAAGCTTATTGTTGTCATTGAGAACTTTTGCTTGCATAGTGGGCTGATTGTGAATGAATCCAAAACAAAGGTGATGCTTGTGAAAACCAACCATAAGGAGAAGCCATGCATTCTGTACAACAATGAGACACTTGAAGTTGTTGAGAGCTTCAAGTACCTTGGCCTTGAGGTTTTGGCCAATCACAAGTGGCATGAATGTGCTATGCATCGTTTGGAAGCCGGAAAGAGAGCATATTATGCATTTGAGAACATGTGTAATGCGGGAAACATGAAGTGTTGGGTTCTCACGAAGTACCATTTTGATGCATTGGTGACATCGGTTCTTCTTTACGGAGTTGAAGTGTGGGGTGGGAGCATCTTGCAGTCTACTTGGAAAGAGTTTGAGAATGTCCATAAGTGTTTTCTTACAAACTTTCTCCAAGTTAAGACACAAACACCATATATGCTCCTACTTCTTGAGTCGGGATCTCTTCCAATTGAGGTTATGGGCATGGAAAGGGTTGTGGAGTACATGATAAAAGATGCGTCAAAACCCCGCACATTGACTTCCTACAATTGCATGCGGAGCAAGCAAAAAATTTCAAAAGATGGGTAAACAAGACAAAAAGAAGTGGTATGGGAGATGGGATACATTAGACTTGCTACATGATGCCTCAATTGAGTCCCAAGTGAATGAAGCTTTTCTACAACGCTAATGTATTATGACTTGGGAGCAATCTGGTGGGTCATGTTTCATACATTACACCACCCATATTGCCCCCAACTACAAAACCATGTTCTTCATTGAAAGAGGAAACCATACTCACCCTTACATGCTTGAGTCTATGCTCTTGTCATCTGTATGCACTATCATAGCCATTCAGCTTAGCTCCCACTCCCTTCCATGTGAGATAGGGAATTGGGGCAATGGACAAGAGTCAATTGTGCACATTATGCTCACCGCAAAGGTTCAAGAGTCACCCATCACACACATACTACATCACATGTAACTTTGGTCCCATACGTCATATTTGACCTCCGAGGATGGTAATAAAATCTCTCTCTCTCTCTCTCTCTGTCTCTCTCAAGTGTGTTCAAGTGGACGCCCACTTGAACACGAGAGAGAGAGAGAGAGAGAGAGAGAGAGAGAGAGAGAGAGAGAGAGAGAGAGAGAGAGAGAGATACATTGAGGGAGTGAGTGAAGGGGGGAGAGAGGGGCGAGGAGGGTGGTTGAACTAGAGAGATAGAGATTTATATGGAAGAAGTGAGGGAAGGAGGAGGAGAGATGGAGAGGGTGTGAGACATGGGGCGGGGGGGGGGGACAAAGAGAGAGAGAGAGAGAGAGAGAGAGAGAGAGAGAGAGAGAGAGAGAGAGAGAGAGAGAGAGGGAGGATAGGGCTGATGAGACAAAGAGGGGGGAGAGAGAGAGTGAGAGCGAGTGAGGGAAGAAGCGAGAGCATGAGAAAGAGGATGAGTCAACTAGAGAGATAGAGATGGACAAAGAGCAAGAGACTAGAGGTAGAGAGATATAAAAGGAGAGAGGTCTCTTTCTTTCTCTCTATCTCTCCCTTCTTCTCTCTAGCATATTTCAAGCAGTTGATAAAAAGAGATAAAGTTAAAGGGCTAGAGAGGGGGAGAGGGATATACTACATATAGAGGGAGGGAGAGAGCTACATAGAAATCAAGAGGGATAAAGAGAGAGGATGGGGGAGAGAGAGAGATAATTACACACACACACACACACACAGATAACAATAGAAAGATATAGAGGGATGGACAAAGATAGTGAGAGTCATAGAGATATGAAGGGGGAGAGAAAGAGAGAGGTAGGGATGCAAAAATATTGAGGGGAGAGAGACATGTAGGACATAGAGAGGTAGAGAGGGTGAGACATAGAGGGGATAAAGAGAGAGGATTGGAGAGAGATAGGGAGTGAAGGAGAGAGAGAGAGAGAGAGAGAGAGAGAGATTATTAGTATCGTCCTTGGAGGTCAAATATGACCTATGGGACCAAAGTTACATGTGATGTAGTATGTGTATGGCTGATGAGTGAGTCTCGATGCTCCAAAATTGTGGTGATGAGAGTCGCAATGGAGAGCCCACACTGTGGCTTGGAGAGGAAAGTGTGTAGGTCTAAGTCATGGCTGAAAATGTGAGAGAAGCAAGTTCGGATGTGACCAAAAGCTGAGCACTCTAGTAGTGTGTGGTACTCAGACTCTCAAGCTTGTAGTGAGCATAATGTGCATAGTTGATTTGAATCCTTCATTGCCCCAACGCCCTGTCTCACATCAAAGGAAATGGGAGCTAAGCCAAATGACTGCGATAGTGCATATTGCCAACAAGGGGATAGGCTTAAGCATGTAAGTGTGAGTACGGTTTTCTCTTTCAACGAAGAACAAGGTTTTCTAGTTGGGGGCAATATGGGTGGTGTAATGTATGAAGCGAGACCCACCAAATTTCTCCCAAGCCGTAATACATTGGTGTTGTAAAAAAGCTTCATTCACTTGGGAGTCAATTGAAGCATCATGTAGCAAGTGTAATGCATCCCATCTCCCAAACCACTTCTTTATGTCTTGCATCCATTCCGTGCTCAAGATCTTGATTTATGCATCTTTTGAACTTTTTTCTTGCTTCCCATGTAATTGTAGAAAGTCGATGTGAGGGGTTTTGACACATCTTTATCATGTACTCCACAACCCCTTCCATGCCCATAACCTCAATTGGAAGAGATCCAGACTCAAGAAGTAGGAGCATATATGGTATTTGTGTCTTAACTTGGAGAAAGTTTGTAAGAAAAATCTTTTGGACATTCTCAAACTCTTTCCAAGTAGACTTTGAGATGCTCCCGCCCCACACTTCAAGTCCATAAAGAAGATCTGGTGTCACCAATGCATCAAAAAGGTACTTCTTGAGAAGCCAGCACTTGATGTTTCCTGCATTACACATGTTCTCAAATGCATAATATGCTCTCTTTCCAGCTTCCAAACGACGCATAGAACATTCATGCCACTTGTGATTGGAAGGAACCTCAAGGCCAAGGTACTTAAAGCTCTCAACAACTTCAAGTGTCTCGTTGTTGTACACAATGCATGGCTTCTCCTTATGGTTGGTTTCACAAGCATAACCTTTGTTTTGGATTCATTCACAATCAGCCCATTATGCAAGCAAAAGTTCTCAAGGACAACCATAAGCTTTTGTGCATCTTCTAAAGTGTGTGCTAGAAGCACTACATCATCTGCATACAATAAAATCATGATTACTGCATTGCAAATAGTGACCTCTTGAATGCCTTCTTCTTGCATAAAGTCAAGTACCATTTGTTCCAATTGATTGATGCATAAACCAAAGAGAGTTGGTGGCAATGGATATCCTTGTTTAACCCAATAGTGCTTACAAATTTTTTTGAAATTCCTCTTCCCATGCGCAATTGACAAATCACCTTCTTATAGATTAGAGAAATCATAAGCATAAACTCACTTGGCACTTGGAGTTCTTCCATTCTCCTCCACAAATTGTTACGTGAAATCATATCAAAGGCTTTCTTAAAGTCCACAAAACAACAATACAATCGTTTGCCTTTCAACTGACTTTCCTCCATGAGAACACATAGAGTGACAAGATGATCAATGGTGCTATGGCATCGACAAAAAACCGCTTGTCCTTTTGCACGCTATTCTCTTCAGCCCAATCACTCAATTTCATCTCCATTATGCACCCAAAAAACTTTGCCATAAGAGACCCAATCATTATAGTCCAGCAGCTGTTTACATTCTTTACATCCCCTCCTTTATGCAAAGGCCTAACCTAATTAGTACTCCAATCATAAGGTATACCATGTTGAAGTGCAAGGTTGAACATATCACACATCCACTCATGGATAAAATCTCCCATCCATTTGATCATCTCCGGCTTTATACCTTGAAGATCTCCCCCTTTGCGAGTGGCCAATTTTCAAGCCTACCCCATAAATCTTCAGTAGTAAAGAGGGCATACATGGGAGTGAACCATAAAATGGTATTTTTTTTAGCATTTGCTTGCTCATATAATTTCCTACAATGTGTGTACATATCCACAAGACTCAAGTCACCAAAATTCTCAACCCGCTTGTCCCTTAAGTTTCTCCAAAATCTTCCACATGCATGTGCATTTTCTTGGACTTGAAAATTTTTTTCCTTTACTTTCCATCTTCTTCTCTTATTTTGAATCAATGCCTTGTATGTATGCAAATGAATTCGATAGTTATCTTTGTCCATAGTTGCAACAAGCTTTATCAAGAACTTTTGAGCATCTTGACATTCTTTATCAAACCACCTTTTGCGTGATCTATCTTTGTTGATACCATGGAGATGCTTTGGCAAAGCATTCTTGGGCACAAGAACAAATAATTTCTTGAAAGCTTCCCATTTAGTTTCCAATGGTGCGTCATATTGAAGCTTTGTCATCCATAACTTTTGCCAACCATTTCAATGTACATGGGTGCCCATTTGAAATTAATAAATAGTGATAACTTCTCTTCCCTTTGGCTGAGGTTATCATGCTTAGTTTATTCTCCACATGAAAGGTCAATATATAAGGTCCAATGGTCTGATTCCGAGGTCCATTGGCCAAACATAAAACTCTTTATGCGATACATGATGGTTTTGGAGAGTAGCATATAGTCAATTACACTATCCCCATTATGTTTTCTACATGTAAATCCATTGGTTCCACTCCACAAAGATACACCATTGGCAATGAGCATACCCATGCTATTACACATGTGTAAAAGTAACTTTTCATAGTGATCCAACTCTTTCTCATCCATTGAAGTACAATCATACAAGTGAACTTCCTGTAGCTCCCTTAAAATGTATAGCATATCAAAGTGTTGAGTATTATGTTGCAAATTTTTTTGCGCGAGCATTCATATCCCCAAATACAATAACATCACCTTCACCTTTGAAATAAGCAATGTCCTCTTCTAAATAAAAAAATGACTGATCTCTATCCATGCAAGCATAAAAGGGGGAATCATGATGAGGAATGTAGCAATCGGCTACAAAAATGGGTGCTCTTTTTGGTGTCATAGTTTTCAGCCATACACAACGTTTGAACTTGTAATCTTTCATAATTGATACAAAATCTTCCAATCCTTTATTAAACATACATGCTACCCCTCCTTGACCTCTTTGTTGCTTGAGATTCTTTGACCACATCAATGAATATACATTGTAATCCTCCAAGCCATTAATCCTTTTTGTATCATGCTCCCAAGTTTCAACAAGAAGTACACCATTGGCTTTGCTTCTGAGTTCATCAATGCCAACCCCTGTATTCCATGGGTATCCGTTACAATTCCAAAAGCATATTTTTAATTGTAATTCGATCTCATAGGTCACACATCCCTATTTGCTCGAGGGACTTGCCTCCTCCTTAAGCACATTTGAGAAATCTCCTTGTTTTTCTTATTCTTTTTCTCATATACCTTGCGTCACATATTTTTTTGCTTAATAGTGCGATCTTCACATACAAAATCCCTCAAATAGTTAAAATTATTATCAAGGATAATCTTTTATTTGGTCTCATCCGGCATGGTGAATACAATTGGCCTTCTCCTGAGCGAGGAGCTCCTTGCTTACCCACTCTATGTGCTCCAGAGACCATAACTCCACACATGCCAAAGTGGGTTTTGAAGAAATCTTTGATAACAATGGCAAGAGAAGGAAGTGTCTCTAACTTCTCTTTGGAAATTCCAGAAATAACAATGTTCTTGGAACGTTGCTCCCATTCCTTCAACTCCTCCACATCCACATTCTCAACATATTTTTTTTGAACCATAGTTTGCATGAGTGAGTTAGGAACCACATTGTTACCACATACATTAGTCCAAGACTTGTTTGTGCATATATTTTCATGTCGCATACATCCCGGCTCATCGTGTCAAATTACTTCTCTTTGAATACATGGTCATGCTCTACTTTGCTCATGCGCTCTTTCAAAGCACTCAAGTCCACAAGAGAGTGTTTACATTCCTTGACTTCCTCTGCAAGTTACATGAATGGTGTTATTTGCATGTGAAGTGTTCTCTTGAGATTCTTATTCTCAACCACAAGTACCCTTAGTGTGCCATTCTCCAGTGCAAGTGCCCGTGAGTCTTTGCCTTGTTTGTTTACGGTCTCTTGCAACGATACCAAGTATGCCATGATCATGGTTTTCGATGTCGTTGGTTGGATGGTTGTGTTGCTATCTCCACAATGGTTGTGGACCTTGGTGAAGAAGAAGAACCGTTGCGAGTGTCGGAAGACATTGTATGTAAAATAAGAGATGAGAGTCAACATTCTTGAATCTGTTCACTTCAGAAATGCTAATACAAAAATGCCTTCCATAACTCTAAAAATTTCTATCTTTTCACCAATGCGAGAGGGCATTGTGCTCTTTGATTGAGGCTATAGATTACCCAGGAGAGAGAGAGAGAGAGAGAGAGAGAGAGAGAGAGAGAGAGAGAGAGAGAGAGAGAGAGAGAGAGAGAGAGAGAGAGAGAGAGAGAGAGAGAGAGAGAGAGACTAAATACTCAAAAAATATAAAGAGATGGACAAAGATAGAGAGAGGAAGAGAGATAGACAATGATAGAGAGATAATAGTACTATGAATTTTCTATAAATATACCTTTGTAGATTAAAAAATTTGTCTAGCCGTATACCTTCACCATAAGCATCTCACTTGGAGCCATGGATTCCTCTTTATCATGCAAGGTCAGTTTGTTTTTGGATGCTTTTTGTGCTAAGCCAATATTCCTTGATTGTCCTGCAAGGTTCTCAATGGTCAATCCTAGAGATTTTGGAGGTTGCAATTATATCAAAATGTTGGCAATCTTGTCTACCCTTGAGGGAGATATTCAAACCCAAGGGCACGAAAGAGATGTTGACCTTATATGATGCATGCATGTCTGTCAAACTCTTTGCTCCAAAGCGTAAAAATGCTAGCTTTTGTGGAGGGCAGATACCGTGGGGTTGCACCTTCTACTAAAAAGTTGGCTCGTTGGGTGAGACAAGGATGAGCACCCACACGAGTAGCTATGGAAAGAGAGATTGAGGATCAAACCAGAGGTACTCTGAGTCCTCTCTATCAACACCCAACATTTGAAGGGGATAATATTACGGTAACTAGGAAGCAAAAACAGAGAGAGCATATCAATTGTGAGGAAAAAAATGCTTCACATCAACTCGAGTACCTAACACAAAACATTATGCATAATCAAGAAGGTATCCAAGTTGCCTGTGAGTAAGTAGAATAGGGATTTTTCAGCCGTGCAGTGCGCTTGCCTTTGTGCAGTTAACGGGGCATGACCGTCGAGAGCGATGGTCTTAATAGTGGAGTCCTACGGGGCTTGCCTATGGCTTAACCACTATTGAGCTATTAGAAGCTTGACAGGAGCCGGTGCTATTTTGGTGTTGAACGACCCTCTCTTCTATTCCTTGCAATTAATGGTATTTGAGCCACGGGTACAATAGCTTGAGTGCTTTTTCTAAAGGGGTAAAGAGGAGTAGAAACTAGGGCTTGAAGTGCCAACGTACACCTAAAAACTTTACACCAAAACGTTGTTAGAATGGCTGACAATAGTAAAGAGAGTGAAATTAATGTTGATAACTTTGATTTTGCTAATGAGCAAGCTACTAATGATGCTCCGATGCTTGTTAACTATCTTGTTTCTAGGCTTCAACAAGCCATGGGAAATCCATCTCTCCAAAGTGAAGTGCAATGGCAGCTCCGTGCTCATGGGATTCTCCAAGTTCACCACCAACGAGAGAACACCTAGGAAGCCTCCTTGCGAGACTTCCAAAAGAGGTCTCTCTCCGATTCGGGAAGAAGAAGAGAATCCATAAGAAGGGCTCAAGAATTTACTTCTTGATGATGCATCTCCTTCTCAAAGGAGAACCCAAGAACCTCCACCGAAGGAACGAGAAAGAAGTGAGTCTCCCGCCACCTCGGTGGAGATGGCTCCACGAAGACGGCGGGCTAAACGCTCTCCATCACCACCAAAGCGGAGAAGACCATCACACCCTTCTCCACACCATAATTCAAAGAGGGATGATAAAAAGCAAGAGAAGAAAAAGGCGAGAAAGAGGACACCCTCTTCTCCATCTTCTTCATCCTCTTCCTCTTATGAAAGTGATGGTGAAGACGACGAAGATCAAGACAAGAAAAAGGTAAGAAAGAGGTCACCCTCTTCTCCACCTTCTTCAAATTCTTCACCTTCTGAAGAAAGTGATGGTGCAACCTTTGAACCATAAAAAAGAAGAGGCCATAGGAAATCCTATGCCGCATGGAAGAGGTCGTCCAAGCTGAAGAAGTTCAAAGAGGGAGGGAAGAGCATCTCTTTCCTTACCTGTGATGGCACCTTTGGTGCTACGGACAAAGTCTTGGACTTTATCCAATAGTGTGATGCGGCGTTTGGAGATGAGGGCTTCACGGAGTCCTCTAAGCTACGCCATGTAGCTATGCACTTTCAAAAGTCCGCCAGGCAATGGTGGTCTAGCCTAGGAGCCAACGGTGAAGCTCCACGAACATGGAAAGCTTTAAGAGCTTCACGAACATGGAAAGCTTTAAGAGCTTCCATTATGAAGCAGTTTTTGGCCACCGATGCCAAAGACAAAGTACTCACCGAATGGCGAAGCTTAAAGCTCTCTCCCTATGAATCCATCCACAAATACGTAGATAAGTTTTGGGACCTACAACTCAAAGCCACTGTCTTCAAAAAGTTGGATTTTGGAGAGCAAAAGCAACAATTCTGCGCGGGCTTATAACCGAAGAAATGGAGGAGTATGTGAACTCCCAAAGGCCACGTACCATATCGGCGGTAATACACCATACTATGGTGGCCTCTCGAATCAATTTCCAAACAGGGGCAAAAAGAAATAATAAGCCCATGGAAAACAAGGGTTCCAACAAGCCTAAGGGGAAGGACAATGTCCAAAAGTCTCCTAAGGGCAACTCCAACAAAGCTAAAGAGAAGGGAGTTTACAAAGGTAAAAACAAACTCTCTCCTGTGAAGAGCTTGAGCATTATTGCAAGGATAACCGGTGTTTCAAGTGCGGCGAACAAGGGCATGCGTACCGCTCTTGTCCCCAAAAGAACAACCGCCAAGATCCTCCTAGAGCTACCTTGGTTGAAATCCAAGAGGAGGAGACTCACCAAATTCACCACAAAGGATCTCCTCTATGCCATGCTTGGGGAAAGGTAAGAGAAAATGATGCTTTTATTCTCTTTGACCCTGGCTCTACTCACAATTTTATATCTATAGAGTTGGCCACCAAGCTAGGCATACAAGCCTACGAGATGGGAGATGTCCTACCCGCAGACAGTGCTTTCAAGGGTCAAGAAGCTTCAGTCACTCCCTTAATCGGGAAATTGAGGCTTCATGTCCAAAGCTATGTGGACAAAGAGGACTTCTTTATCTCTCCACTCAAGCATGAGGATATAATCCTAGGGGCACCATGGTTTGACCGCCTGGCTGCCAATGTTAAATTTCTTGAAAGGAGAATCTCCTTTGAGTTTAGGGAAAAAGACATGTATATAGATGCTAAGGAAATGGGTAACACTATCCCCATTGTACATACACCAGCTTTCAACAAGTCAATAAAGAGCTCTATTTCCGTGTACATAATTTTTGTTAAAGATTCTCAAAATGAACCTAATGCTTTAGCAAAAGAAAATAAAAGCAACCAAAAGGAATTCGAGTTATCCAATTTTCTCAAGGGGTTTCAAGATGTTTTTATTGACGACATCCCTTGTGAGCTACCTCCTAAACGAGGTAATGATGACCATGCAATTGAACTTCTTCCAGGAAGTTCACTGCCTAACAAACCTCCTTATAGAGTTTCTCAAGCTCAACAAGAGGAGATTATGCGGCAAGTGCATGCGTTAGTTGAGAAGGGCATGGTTAGGCCTAGCTCATCTCCATTTTGCTCACCTGTGCTATTAGTGCAAAAGAAAGACGGCACATATCGTATGTGTGTCGACTATAGAGCACTAAATAGGATCACTACCAAGAATAGGTTTCCCGTTCCACGGGTAGAAGACCTATTTGATAAGCTACAAGGATGACCTACTTCAGTAGGATTGACCTAAAAAGTGGCTATCATCAAATAAGGATAGTTGATCAAGACATTGTAAAGACCGCATTTTGCACCACATTTGGTCTTTACGAATACATTGTCATGCCTTTTGGCTTGACCAATGCACCAGCCACATTCAACCGCTTGATGGAGAAGCTGTTCAGGCCTCATCGAACCTTCACTGAAGTGTTCTTTGATGATAATATTATCATCTACTCTAATTCATTAGACGAACACAAGCAACACCTCCAGCTAATATTTCAAGTTTTAAGAGAGAATAAACTTTTATGTTAATCGAAAGAAAAGTGAATTTTTCTTGCAAGAGATTCAGTATTTAGGTCACATTATCTCTTAAGATGGCATACAAATGGATCCATCAAAGTTAGAGGTAATAAAAGGATGGCCTAAACCAAAGAATCATCATGAACTAAGAAGCTTTATAGGTATGTGTGCATGCTATAGACGCTTCATAGAAAAGTTCTCACAAATCGCGGGACCATTACATGACCTAACAAAGAAAAGCGTTAGGTATACATGGTATGGTAAAGAGAACAATGCTTTTGAAAAGCTTATCTCTCAACCTGTGCTTACACTACCGGATCTCTCGAAACCATTTGAGGTCTAATGTGATGCTTGTGGTGATTGCCTTGGAGCTGTTTTGCTCCAAGAAGGGCACGCCATAGGCTATGAAAGTCGAAGGCTCGACCCTGTTGAGCAAGCTCTAGGCATATATGAAAAGGACTCCTTGTAGTTCTACATGCCTTAGACTCATGGAAGCACTATTTATTGGGGACTCCTTTCATTCTGCGAACGGATCACCAAAGTCTTAAGTACTTCATGACGCAGACCAAACTCTCCGACAAACAAATGAGGTGGGAAAATTTCCTTTCGCAATTTCATTTTCATATTGCTCACATTGCTGGCAAGCATAATCAAGTAGCTGATGCACTCTCAAGACGGCCGAGAGTGAATGCGGTTTCCATAGCAACTCACAATGATCTATCTTCAATGATAGATGAGTATGCTATTGATCCCAATTTTAGAGATGTGATTTCAGCCCTTGCATTAGGGAAGAAAGAAGAACCACAAGATGGTTACCTTCTCTATGGCAATAGACTATGCATTACTAACTCACTACGTGAGAAAGTAATGTATGAATCTCATGCTCCACGTTATTCCGGGCATAGAGGGATTCAGTCTACCTTAAAGGGAATCGAAACATATTTCTATTGGCCTACCATGAAAGTGAACATACAATAGTATGTTTCTAAATGTGTGGTATGCCAAAAGACAAAATTTGATAGAGGGAAGCAACTTGGATTGCTTCAACCCTTGCCAATCCCTAATTCACCATGGGAGAGCATATCCATGGATTTTATCTTTGGATTGCCTAAGTCTATCCATGGGAATACGGGAATATGGACGATAGTAGACAGGTTCAGTAAACAAGCTCATTTTATACCCGTCAAAAAGACTATCAAAGCCCATCAAATGGCAACCCTCTTCATTTCACAAATTTTCAAGTACCATGGCTTGCCAATGTCCATAGTGTCGGATAGAGATCCTAGAATGACCAGTAATTTCTGGAAGGGTCTCTTTGAGAATTTAGGGACAAGGCTAAACTTCTCTTCGGCCTATCATCCACAAACGGATGGCCAAAGTGAAATAGCTAACGGATGATCTACTAAAAGCCTATGTAACAAAAGTAGATCAAAGATCCCAATGAGAGAAGTACTTACCCTTAGTGGAATATGCTTACAATAACACTATACATACTTCCACGAGAAAAGCACCTTTCGAGGTAATTGAGGGAAGATAAAAAAGTCCCTTGCTACTTAAAGTACATGGGAAGATCTTCGCTGCAGATGAGTATAGCCGAGACCTAAAAGAATCTTTTCAAAAGATTAAGGATGCTATCTCTATCTCACAACAAAGGCAAAAGGCTGCTGCTGACAAGCACAGAAGATCCCAAGCCTTTAAGGAAAATGATTGGGTCTTATTAAAATTTCCCAAGGCTCGATTAAGGCACACGACGGGCAAGAATCCTAGGGGACACCAAAAGTACTATGCTAAACTAGCAAAAAGGTACTATGGTCCCTTCCAGATTCTTAGGGCAATCAATGAGATGGCCTATCAACTCAAGTTGCCCAATCATTGGCTCATACACAATGCTTTCCATGTGAGCCTATTAAAGCCTTACAAAGGAGAGCCACCTCAAGAACCAACTACTGAAGACCCACCGGAGATCGAGGACCAAGAGGAGGTGTTGCAGCCCGAGTCCATTCTCCGACATGAAGACAAGGTACTAAGAGGCGGTAAGACTATCCGACGATATATTATTAAGTTTAAGAATTATCCTTTTGAAGATGCTAGATGGATGCAAGGCATACAATTAAAGGATAACCTAAACCTTGTCAATGCTTACAATGCTTCCCAAGAGTAAGAAAATGTACAAAATGTTAAAAATGAACAAAGTTTTTGTCTTATAAGACTCTCTTTTTCTTTATTGTGCATAAAAATGAAGTAGTATGCATGCTTAGATCAAGTTGCGAAGACGACGTCTCCCAAACACCAAGTAGATCTTGTCACTCTACTATGGGAGATTGATAGGACTAATGTGCAGACATGCTTGCCGCAGCCTCAGGCTCTCAAGCGCCAAATGGACTAGTCATCCATTGTGGAATATGTCGTAGGGTAACATAGGGATCCTCTACTCGCTAAGAGAAGGACTCATGAATATGCTTTATCTTCTCTACACCATAGTCGAGGACGACTATGATTTCAAGAGAGAGGTAATGTCATAATAATCAATATCTAATTCTCCTAAACGATTTTCTCATGTTAAATTGATCATTTAATATGGGGAAGTACCAGGGGAGAAAAATCTAGAATATTGGTTAAGCTAGCAGACCGGCCACAGTAGGGATCCAAAGGAGGGAAAATAGGGATCCAAAGGGGGGGCCATCTGCAAAAGAGCCATGTGCAACAATGGGCTAAAAAGACCCTAAGGTTCAGCCCATTAAGACTTCCAAAATGCTAAGGTTCCAAAATTCAAAGGTTGTGTCCAAAGGTCAACCATGGGGGAATTGGATGCTTTGTGTGTGTCAAAAAATTATTTTCAAATCCCTACTTAGGAGGGGGCGAGCCTTGCTTGTAGGGGATGAGAGAGAAAGTCACACACACACACAAGCTCCCTTTACACAAATGGAATGAGGGACACATGTCAGCTCCCTAGCCCAAATGCCCACAAGGTGTACCCAATTCCTATTGGATGGCCTTGGAGGTGGACCAATGAGAATTAGGCTAGAGTAAATCTAGTTTAATTAATTTAAAAACACTTAATAAAAGAACCAATGAGAATTAATTCCTCTAAAAGACTATTGGACAGTCTCCCAAAGGGTCCAATGAGCATTCAATAGCCCAATGGCTTGCCTGATTCCTATTGGCCAGGAGGCAAAGGGGTCCAATGAGAGTTTAGTTGAATTATTAAATTACCTAAAGCTCTCAACAAAAGGGGAAAGGGGGACACATGTCAGAAGGCTATCACTTATGCTGCTTAATTGTCATTGGCTAGCCCTAGGGAGGTCCAATGAGAGGACAGCAAGAGCAAATAGCAAGAGGGATCGCCCAAGAGAGAGGGGGGCCGATTTTTGCAGGGCATTATCACACACACACACACACACACACACACTCACACAATCTCATGTGTGAAGTAAAAAAGACTATCTCTTCCCAAGCTTTAATGGAGATCTCATCACCTACTCCAAGCTTGTGAGATAGAAGTCTACATTGACACACTCTTGGCATGTGGATGCAAATCCAACCAAGAGCCAAGCTCCAATGCATGCTCATCTCCTCTACCAAGCTAATTACTAAGCTAAGCTATGCTAATATGAGTGATTAGGTGAGGAGATGTACATCTTTCTCGTAAGACTACTCCTTCTTCCTCTCAATCTACTCTCATACCCTGCTAGCTCTCACCATCTTTGAAGGTGTGTGAGGTCTTGGGTCTGAGACCGGGGATAATTGATGTTGTGTTTGCTAAGTGTTTTGCTTAGTGCATGAAGCTTTCATCTTCATTGCACTAGATAGTCTTGAAGGAACACAAAGAATTGTATTGTACAATGTCTCTCTTGATGGGAGAAACCATAATACAAAGCCTTTTGGAGGGGGGACTAGCTCCATGCAAATCCGGTCCTCAACTGTTTTGTCAATAGCTTAATTTCTCTCTCTTTTGAAAGTATTGTTCATGCTATCCAACTAGGTGTTATGATTTTTGTTGCTCTCTCCACCCAAGCACTCTTGTAATTCTCATTAGGAATCTATTCTAATGAAATGCCCACTATGTTCATGCTAATTTCCGCTACACACAAGTTGTTAGGCCATTAAATGTTACAATCACGGCCGTTATGACACTGTGGCAAGAATCTACTTGTAAGTACACTTTTCAAATGGTTATTCCAACTTTATATTTGCTTTTACCACACCTATTTTCTAGAAAATTCAAAATTCTATTTTTCTTAGAAGGCCCTCCAAATGACCTCTGAAATTTCCTAATGGATACCAATTGTAGTGCTGCTTGTGCGGAGTGTGCAAAAGGGGGAAGCAAGCAAGAGAAGGGGGAAATTGGGGAAGAAGGAGAAGCTGCATAGGGAGTTGGGCTAGTGGAGAGGAAAGTGAGAGAGTAGTCAACTCTCTCACTTTCTCTCCCTATATTGATTATGGGAAAAAGTAAACAAGGGTGGTTTTCCACGGCCACCTGGCCTACACCCCAACACTTGCTCTCTCATCTCAGAAACCATAGCCAGCTCAAAGCTTTGAACCATTTCTGCTTGAGGCACTCGATGCAGCTCCATCTCCTTCAATTGGTCCATTTTCTTTACCAAAAATTGAAGAGCTTTGGCTGAGCCAAGGAAAGCTCCCTCCTTTCAGCAGCTTGTTGCTACTGCATAAACACCGCAAAGGCTTGAAACATTTGCACTATGACTGGATCAAAATGAATCCCCTATTACTCTTGTTTCTCCATATCTTTAGAGATTTGAATTGAGAACTTCAATGAATATTTTGAACCCTCACCCTAGCCTACTTCGCGTCGGGTTCACCAAACTTGTGTCAAGAAGTACGTAGTGCGGCTAGGAAAGCGTCGGGCCACTCACTGTGAGAGTTCGCAGCAAAATCAAGCAAGTCATAGAAAATTTGAAGCTAAAAACACACTAACAAGGAACAAAACTCCAGCCATGAAAGCTTTACTTTGAAAAAGAGCCATAATCAACTCAAAACTCGTGTGTGTGTGATGATTGGTGTAGCCTCGCTGCTGCTAATTGCACAGTTGCAGTGCTCTTTCGCCCTGATAAAAACCATAAACAAACGCTTCAATTGTCCATTGTATCCATTTAATGGAAGCTCCAAAACTTCATTAGACAATCCCATGTAGGTATTTGAAGTGGGGAAACCATAATTGGTGGCCTCATAGCCTCAAATACAGGGTTGGAACAACACGGGACTGCACTAGTAGACCATAGGTGTAGGCTTTGTATTCCTTCTATGCATAGGAGCTCAAAGTGTTGATATTTTTCTTCTAAAATGTTCCTTCACTTCTCATATTCAAGACACCGTGACTGATGTGTCATATTGAGAAATATTTGACCATTTTTGGGTCATTTTGTGACATTTTTTCCTGCCATTTTTAGCCAAAAATACCCTTTTTTCGCATAAAAGGCCCAAATGACCTGAGAAAAATCCCTAATATTGTGGGAAGATCCCATTGAGCTTAAATTTTATCTTGAACCTCATTTTACCACTTGGCAAGCACTCTGGATGCATCTCTTACGCCCGCGCATGAAACATTATATTTGGCTGAGATCGCTCCCATTGAACTTTCTAGGCAACACGAGTGCGGCCACTTCAAAACATTTGACATTTGTAAATTTTTAAAGCAAACAAAGCATGTTTTGATGTGATAAAACGCGCATCAATGCCACGTACAGGACCTCGCTTGCCCGACAAGGTATATACACGACTACAATGGTGGCGTCTATTTTCACATATATCACACTGTACATCATAACATTTGGTCCCACATAACAAAATAAATTAGAGTAGATATTTTAGTTTCACATTATGCACGTGCCACGGCTAAACACCATTGCCTAAGTGTTGTCTTTTTGCTCGCAACTTTGGATGTGATATGGACAAAGGATATCGAAAAAACTATGAAAGGGATGTAGATGATCCCATCATCTGATTATAGTCAATTTTGGTGTACTTTCTAAGTGCTTGGTGGTATAAAGTGACTATTACTTGACATGCTTCTCCATGTGAGGGTTTTCATCATGAGAAATTATATTGATAGGGAAGACTTTGCACACGACTAGGAAGAGGTTGCTCTTGCTCCCCTTGACAAAGTAATGGTGGAAAGCATAAAACCTTCTTGACCAGTGATGTGGTAGATCATTGCCTACTTACCAATATGATTGTAGTGCAAGATTCCCATGAAAATGCCTTAACAATAGTCCTGTAATTGGACACTTAAGTGTCCTGAGACACTAAAGTGTCGTACTTTCCAACAAGGTTTTGCCAATTTATTTTTCAAGCTAAAAAGAAGCTTTTTACACCTTGCTTCTACTATGAGGGAGAAAAAACATAGAACTTTTCTCCATGACAAAATACAATCCCTGTGGAGAAAAATATGGTAAGTTCTAAGTCACAAGTTTTAGTGATCCTTGAGGTTGTTAACGTCGGTCAAAAATATTTGATTGGTGACATGTTGCAAGTAGATGCATGCATATTTCCCAGATGGAGCTCCCGCTATCGTTAGGTGTTCCTAGTATATTCATGCTCATACATGAAAAATGCCCGTGTTAATAAATTTCTAAGCTCATTTGGAGTTTGTTCCCCTCATGTGATCAGGAGGGACACGATGAAAATGAGAACTCTATCTTCTTCTATCATCATAAAACCCTACCATAACTTGATTGGGGTTGCTTCTATGTCAAAAGATTAATTCTGATTCTACTTTTCCTCCTTATCTTTAATTATTAAATTACATTAAGATTTCTTCTTCTATTGTTTAGTGAGAATGGTCTTCCTAAGTGAGATCGTCCCTGCTAAGCTTTCTTCAAGACAAAGAATAATGTTTCTTTTATTGTAAAAACCCTCAATGTATTTAAGTGTATATTCTTCACCGTATGCACTCTCATGTGCTTCCAACTACTTTATAAACAAGCTATATCAGTTTATTTTTTTAATGCTAATTGAGAATATATTAGTAACAGTTAAGCTTTGATTTTTAAATTCTATTCGGATCTGTTTCACTAATTAAATTTTTTGGGGGATTAACATTAAGATACCTTGCAAGAAACGGTTAACGTCAAGGAATAGAACTGAAAAATTAAATAAATAAACCAAAAAAAGAGTTATGTAAGTGCACTTAGCTCTGGTACATAATTATACAGTTCCTCGCTTAGATTCCAAAAAAAATTCCCCTCTTTGATTGATTGTCACCCAGAGCATAGCCTTCGGCTTTGGTACCACTGTTACAGCTGGATAGTGAGGCGTGCTTGCAAAATATTGAAAATAACATAATACAAGACATAAAATGATAGAGCTACATACCTGATGGATTCTAGAAGCACGTAATCAACACTATACACTATGTGTGTGCGTGCGTGCGTGTGTGTGTGTGTGAGAGAGAGAGAGAGAGAGAGAGAGAGAGAGAGAGAGAGAGAGAGAGAGAGAGAGAGAGAGAGAGAAGAGAGGACTTGCTCGTATAAGTGCACCTCCAAGAGCAGAGTGTTACATTGGCATGGCCAGAGAGAATAGAAGAGAAGAGAGAAGAAGAACACGAGCACTAGGTGCAATCTCCCTTCATCTAAGAGTGAGCATTTTCCTCTTGTGCATATTTATTTGTAGATTTCTTGAATGCTCAAAAGAGATATAGACTACCCGACTGGACATAATAATAATCATAGATTATAAAGAGCACTTGAATAATAAAATGTACATAAATGTGATATCCTTTTGCATAGACATTGGCCGGTTATGCTTTTGCCACCTGTCAATTTTGCAATAAACACATAATTATCAATTTCCATTACACTTTGAACATGCATAGAAGTAAGCTGAGAATTAACTTTCTCTCCAAGAATAGATTTTCTATTCCTAAAGAGGGACTCCATTTGTTGGCCAGCCTTGCCTATTCCTCTAACCTCTCCCACTAGTAGCAAGATAAAGGATCTAATTCTCTACAAAGGATTACATAATTGGAACCAGTTGTGCGATCCCGCTACTCAAGATTGACTAACCCGAGTTGGACTTATCCGTGCTTTCAAACTCACCCTGGGGATCTTAATCTCATTAGGAGTTGAATTAGGGACTTTCCATAGCAGAACTCAAGTGGACCCTCGAATCGGATACCTCCTTGGATGTTAGAGCTTTTACTTGGATTGGAGGATTCAAGATCGCTAACCCTATCTAGGAACCTGAGGATCTTGTTGCTCCCCTGCATAGCACCCTTATTAAGAGATGGAAGGTAGACTTAACCAAGAAGAGATGGGAGTTCAAATTCAAATCAGTATGGGCCCCTTTTGCTAAACCAAAAAATTATATCATGCTTTGGCTAATTTAGCACAAAGCCATATGGAGTGGTTAAAGAATGATTCAAGTTAATCTTGGCCAAGGGAGATGTTGCAGGTGTCAAAGGGATCTCGAGGATGTTTTTCACCTTTTTCTCTCATATCCATCTTATTATTATGCCTTGGCCCCCTTGGTCAAAGTTTTAGGATTCTCCCCATTGTGGAAACAACTACTATTGCTAGGAAATTATGTAGGTTATGTAAGCTTGTTTTAGAAGAAGGCCAGAGTGGAGTTTCTTTGGGTCACTTGGCATAAAAAAAACTACTTTATATTTGAGGGGCCTTACCAGACTCCTAGTTTGAGAATACCGTTTCTAGATGTTAACTTGCAAGCTCTCTCTATTGCTAAAGATGAAGTAACGGTCTATAGATCTAAGAATGCAATTTTGAAGATACCGAGTGTTAGGTAAAGGGGTCGCCCGCATTTATCTCCTTATTCTTTATACATACAAAGAATAAGGAGCTCTCACTCATTCTCATAGTGTGCTCATACAGTGAGATTTGGGAGCTCACCCCACATCCTGTGTTCTCTCTCTCTCTCTCTCTCTCTCTCTCTCTCTCTCTCTCTCTCCACACACACACACCACATTTGTGCACTCACAATTGGTATCAAAGCGCATGGTGATCAAGAAGAGCACGACGCCTTTGAGAGCTTCGAGGTGATAGCTTGCTCGCTCTCGACGGTGGAGAGATCAATAAAGCTTGAAAGCTTTCTGAGAATGCAACAGGAGCTTGTGAGCTCAGTTCAGAGTGATGTATGCTCTTGTGGAAGCTCATAAAGTAGTGTGGAAGATTGTGTGTAAGTGAAGGTGCTGCCCTAAAAACTGTGTGCACAGCAACAATGTTTTTAGATTCGTTTTCTTCTTACAGAATGCAGATCTCAGAATTCTGCTACCATGGCCCATCTAATTCGATGTGGTCTATAACTTTGCAGAATAATTTTTTTGCAAATTCTTCACCATTTTGTTGATATTCAGCTCAGACTGACTGTATACATAAATTGCAGGTCTTTTGTTTTCACATAGTGTGCGAGTTTGATGCACTTTTGGAAGCACGGTAGGTGCTCTAAGTTAGGTGCATAAATTTTGAGTCGAATATGAAATTTCAGCTTATGCAGAGCTTGTGGTTTGAGAGTTTTTGTAGATTTTGGCGGAGGCGTTTACACACCATCGAAGTGATCCGTTGAGAGACACGATTTTTGGAGCACACAAGTGGAGATTCTTTCACAGGTTTTCACAGGATACTTTGACAATGATTTTGTGTTTGGATTCATGGTCTTTGTGTTTGGTTTGCATGATATGGTGATGGCACATGGTTGATGTCCATTGTACATGCATTTTGGCGAGAACTTTCAAGTGCTGGTGAGCTCTCTTGAGAGCATTGTTTTTGCATTGATCAAGTTTTTGGATTGCATATCTTTTGGCACTTGCTTATGCGTGTCACTCCCTTGATGTACGTTGAGTGCGGATTGGCATTTTATGTGAAAATGTGGAGCCATTTTGGCATTTCTACTCATTGGCATTGAGTAGTGTTATGGTTTATAGTAGAGATTGTACTTGAGTTTCCAAACGGAATTGTAAAATGGAATATCCAAAAGGATGAATAGAACAATCAAGGAGCAAGCACAAAGCATGCAGGTGCATGCAAGGTTATCACTTGAGCTTTGGGTGGAAGCAGTAAGTACGTCTGTGGTTTTGATCAACCGGTCATCCTCAACGGCATTGGATGGGAGAGTTCCATAGGAGGCATGGAGAGGTAAACTGATGAATTATTCATTTCTCAAAAGGTTTGGGTGTGAGGCTTTTATATACATAGATAGAATCCTAAGGTCAAAGCTAGATGCAAAGTCCAAAAAGTTTTTCTTCATTGGCTATGGAGAAGGTGACTTTGGGTATTGCCTATGGAATCTTGAAGATGGTAAAATCTTTAGAAATAGGGATGTAATTTTCAATGGACAAAATATGTACAAGGATTACCTGGAAATAAAACAAACAAAAGAAATAGGTGATGAGTACATGGAGCTTGAGGATGGTGAAGACTCAAGGAGTGCAAACGGTGACAATGTACAACAACGTCAACCAAATGAGGAGCCTCAACCTATTACTTGAAGATCTACAAGAGCAAGTAGACCTCCAGGAAGGTTTATTCCTTCCTTCAACCATCTCTTCATCTCAGATTCTGGAGAGCCGAAATCATACGAGGAAGCTATGCAACACAAATCCAAAGAAGAATCGATAAAGAGCATGCAAGTGGAGATGGACTCATTACATTGCAACCAAACATGGGAGTTGGTTGAGCTACCTAAAGGTAAGCAGGTACTTCAAAACAAATGGGCATATAAGCTGATGGAAGAAGAAGGTGGGAAGAAAAAGGTACAAGTCTAAGCTTGTGGTAAAAGGGTTTTCTCAAAAGAAAGGTATTGAATTCAATGAAATATTTTCTCCTATTGTAAAAATAAACTCAACTAGGCTTGTCTTAAGCCTTGTGGATGCTCATGATTTAAATCTTGAGCAAATGGATATGAATACATAATTCCCTCATGATGACATAGAGGAGGAAATTTACATGCTTCAACCAAAGGGGTATGAAGTAAAATGTAAGGTGAAAATGGTTTGTAAGTTAAAGAAGAGCTTGTATGGTTTGAAGCAAGCATCAAGACAATGGTACTTCACGTTTGAGCAATGGATGTTGGATCATGGACTCACAAGATGCAACTCAGATCATTGCGTCTACACAAAGAATTTGGGAGATGAGAAGATCATCATCCTAATGTTGTATGTTGATGACATGCTGATTGCAAGTGCTAACATACAAGACATCAAAGACCTAAAAGATTAGCTGTCTAAATCTTTTTCAATGAAAGATTTAGGTGTTGCAAAGAAGATACTTGGTATGAAGATTCAAGGGACAAGATGAAGAAGACAATAAAGTTCTCTAAGGAGGATCATCATCAAGAAGGTACTAGAAAGGTTTGCAATGCAAAATGTAAAAATGGTTTTTACACCTTTGGCTGGTCACTTTAAACTAACCAAGGATATGTTAACAAAGACACAAGAGGAGATAGCCTATATGTCTAAAATTCCATATGCTGCAGTGGTAGGTTCTCTTATGTATGTTATGGTCTGGACAAGGCTAGACATTGCACATGCAATGGGAGTTGTAAGGAGGTTCATGGAAAACCCAAGTAAAGAGAACTGGCAAGCTGTGAAGTGGATACTTAGTTATTTGAAAGGGACAACAACAAATGCTTTGTATTTTGGAGGAACTGATATTTTTTGGAAGGGTATGCTGATGCAGATATGGCAGATGACAAACAATACCAACCATTTATAGCTAGCTTGAGGACCTCCCTTCTTGAACAAGAAAAGAGAAACCTTGTGCTCTGATACCAATGTAACATTTAATGGCCTAACAACTTGTGTGTAGCGGAAATTAGCATGAACATAGTGGGCATTTCATTAGAATAGATTCCTAATGAGAATTACAAGAGTGCTTGGGTGGAGAGAGCAACAAAAAGCATAACACCTAGATAGATAGCATGAAAAATACTTTCAAAAGAGAGAGAAATTAAGCTATTGACAATAGTTGAGGACCGGATTTGCATGGAGCCGGTCCCCCCTCCAAAAGGCTTTGTATTATGGTTTCTCCCATCAAGAGAGACATTGTACAATACAATTCTTTGTGTTCCTTCAAGACTAGCTAGTGCAATGAAGATGAAAGCTTCATGCACTAAGCAAAACACTTAGTAAACACAACATCAATTATCCCCGGTCTCAGACCCAAGACCTCACACACCTTCAAAGATGGTGAGAGCTAGCAGGGTATGAGAGTAGATTGAGAGGAAGGAGTAGTCTTACGAGAAAGATGTACATCTCCTCACCTAATCACTCATATTAGCATAGCTTAGCTTAGTAATTAGCTTGGTAGAGGAGATGAGCATGCATTGGAGCTTGGCTCTTGGTTGGATTTGCATCCACATGCCAAGAGTGTGTCGATGTAGACTTCTATCTCACAAGCTTGGAGTAGGTGATGAGCTCTCCATTAAAGCTTGGGAAGAGATAGTCTTTTTTACTTCACACATGAGATTGTGTGAGTGTGTGTGTGTGTGTGTGTGTGTGTGTGATAATGCCCTACAAAAATCAGCCCCCCCCTCTCTCTTGGGCGAGCCCTCTTGCTATTTTCTCTTGCTGTCCTCTCATTGGACCTCCCTAGGGCTAGCCAATGACAATTAAGCAGCATAAGTGATAGCCTTCTGACATGTGTCCCACTTTTCCCTTTTGTGAGAGCTTTAGGTAATTTAATAATTCAACTAAACTCTCATTGGACCCCTTTGCCTCCTGGCCAATAGGAATCAGGCAAGCCATTGGGCTACTGAATGCTCATTGGACCCCTTGGGTGACTTTGTGTGTGTGTGACTTTCTCTCTCATCCCCTACAAGCAAGGCTTGCCCCCTCCTAAGTAGGGATTTGAAAATAATTTTTTGACACACACAAAGCATCCAATTCCCCCATGGTTGACCTTTGGACACAACCTTTGAATTTTGGAACCTTAGCATTTTGGAAGTCTTAATGGGATGAACCTTAGGGTCTTTTTAGCCCATTGTTGCACATGGCTCTTTTGCAGATGGCCCCCCCTTTGGATCCCTACTGTGGCCGGTCTGCTAGCTTAACCAATATTCTAGCTTTTTCTCCCCTGGCACTTCCCCATATTAAATGATCAGTTTAACATGAGAAAATCATTTAGGAGAATTAGATATTGATTATTATGATAGTGATGATTGAAGAATAATTTTTTTTCAGTTGCATTTAGCGAACGTCCTAGAATTGGAGGGAGTTTCCTGTGCATGGAATGTATGAGTAAAGGAAATAGGATGTATCCTTCCAAACCTTCTCTCTCCTTACTCTCTCACTATTTATGCGCTGACCTTAAAGAAATCCTCCCTTTCTTGCCCTGTTGCACACATGGCTTCTTCTTCCACCCTCACAATTGTCCTCCTTAAAAGACGCTTCTATCATCTACACATTGACCTGGATCCCCAATATACGCCACTATGTAAGCGAGGCAAAACTAACATCAAAGTGACACCGATCATGACAGAGAGACTCAGAGCAGAGGGAGAAAAACACTTAGATATTTGGACAAAAGGCTCAGTCTATCCATTAAATCCCATGGAAAATGCTTTCCCAACATTTTCAAATCCCACTAACTTATTGAGCTTTGCAGGTAATGGAGAGAATGGATTGTTTGGCTACTGTAAAGCTCTAAACAACAAATTAGAAACTTATAAAGACATGGTGAAGCACCAAGCAAATGAGATTCAAAGACTTTCAAACTTGCATCATGAGGACCAAAAGACTGTAATGCAGCACACACAAGAATCATAGGTCTTGCGAACAAAGGTACGGTCATTATAAAACAAAGAGACAATCATAGGTCTTGCGAACAAAGGTACGGTCATTATAAAACAAAGAGACAATGTTAGGTACTCGTGTGTGAAAGAAGAAACTACGGAATCTTGAAATGTTGAAGGTAGGCTCTGGCGGCCTTAAGAAAAGAATCCAAGCATTGAGGTGAGCATTGTAAACCGTCTAATTAATTTAAATTAATCTAACTATTTGTTTATGTTAGTTATGCTTTCTTTGTAGAGATTCCATCTATCCAGACAACGTAAAAATAGGCCCGAAGGCCAATGTAGGAAAGCAGTTAAAGCCATTGATATCTAGTGGTCTTGCAAAGGATATCATGCATGATAAAAATTTTAAGGTTTTGCAACGAGATGTCATTGAAAGATTCATTTCAAACAATGCAGTGCCTGCCAAGCATATACAAGGTACATTAGACTCCCTTGGAGTTAGTAAAAGAGGTTACTCAGCTATTCAATAGTCTATCTCTTCCATGCTTGTGAAGAAGGGAGTAAAGTCTAAGCTTTTACCAACAACTGCAAGTGTTTGGAAGGAAAGACTATAGCTCAATAAGGAACATACAGACTATCTGTTCCATGCTTGTGAAGAAGGGAATAAAGTCTAAGCTTTTACCAACAACCGCAAGTGTTTGGAAGGAAAGACTATAGCTCAATAAGGAACATACAGACTTCATTGGATGTTCATTTCATATTCAAGATATTTATAGCTCACAGGGAACTACTATTACTTATGATGAGTACAACAATATCGTCATGGACCTCACTTTGCTGCAAACTAGAATGGTAGAGTTCTACAATATCACATTCAAAGAGACAGGTGCGTTCTACATTTAGTTTTGAAGCTAGATGAGTGTGAGATTCTTAAAGAGAAGAAGCTAGAGCAAGTTACAATCACATTAATGAATAGGGCCCTTTCCAAATGTCCCACTGATGACCGTTCATACTTCAGAAACAAACATATGGTGGCTTGGTGCATTTTAGGTAATCCAGTTATCTCTAATTTTGCAGCTCTAGCAAGCCCTCTATTGTACCTAGATTTTAGATTTAATTTTTGTATCTCATAAAGATTGATCTTGCAGGTAAAGAAAGAAGACCATGACATTTTATTTTGGGTGTTCCATCAAACCCCTACTCTAGATATCATTGATAGGCAAATGAATCGAGGAGAGGTATAGGCTGTAGATGGGAGAGGAGACTTTCAAGTTCAATGGAATCTTGCAGGTGACCTCAAAATACTGAAGTGTATGTATAATTGTGGAATGGGTGCCATGGCAAAGTCTCCATGCTTGTATTGCATGGAGCCTGCAAAAGTGATGGACCCAAAGTGGTGGCAAAAGGCTCCTACTTGTCACAATCAAGACTCTAATTTCCGACCAGTTCTGAATATACCACTTGTTAATGTCCATATTTGTACAATGCACGCTCTCTGACAAATTGTAGAGAAGTTGGTATATCTGTAAATTGGGTTTGCTTGGAAAATCAAAAAGTCATCTGAACGACAAGTCGCTCTAGAGGCTTTGGAACTAGTTTTGTCAGATATTGGTCTACATGGGGGCAATGTGAAAATATAGCGGGATGAAAAAAGGTCAACCAATGAGAAAGATGTACCCTGCAAACCATCCATAGGTGGGGTCAAGGCACGCCGTTTTCTATCTAAACCTCAAGGTATAAAAGATGTGAAGCTAACAAAGCGAGGGAGAGTATATCACTCTACCTACATTAGCAAAGTTGAGTATATGCACTAGAAAAAACTTCATTTAGTAGTGAAAGACCAAGAGCCAACAACTCGCAATGCAAAGGGTGATGTGTGGCGTTCCATTGACATATAATTTCAAATGTGTGAGAATGATGATTGGTCGCAGGATAATCTCAGCAAGTCCAGACAGAACCTTCAGCTACTACTGAAAAAATTCTTCAAGACAGCATGGACTGACACTCATATCACTTATTACATGGTAAATTCAAACCGCCTCATATAGTCTTAGTACTAAGTTTGTGTTTAAATTACTAAATAAATTTCTTCTATAGCAGCACATTATTTTTAGTCATTTGCCATAATTCATCCAAAAGTATGGGAATCCAGGTATATGGAACACCCAGGGCTTGGAGAAGTCTCATTACATGGCTATAAATGCCTACTTCAGACACACACAACATGGAGGCTCTCAAAATAAGGCAAACAGTCTAAAGGAGTTATTTCAGTGGTTTTATCACAGAATTATTCATCGCATGCAACAAAATCAAGTATTGGCCTCTTCAGCAACCGTACAAGCAATCAGACATTTGCAAATTCAGAAAAGAAAGCGAGCAGACGCATTCAACAACTCAAGTGCTCTTGAAAGTCAAATCAGGTGGAGAGAGACAATGCAATATACCAATCATCGGTGGAACAAGAGAGTAGAGTTTAGATGATCGATGTACCAAAAATGCATGTAGAATTAAATTCAATATGTACCACAATTATTTCAACATTTTGATGATTTGCAACTATCATTTGGAACCTTGCCCTTGTATTTGATTATTAAATGTTTGCCATGCTCTAAGAGTTCAGTAGGGTTATCTTTCCCTAAAGATAATGCCATTGCTCTGTATGTGTAGTAATATGTTGCACGACCCCCAGTATATCCTGGCGAGAAACCAAAACATTCTCTCCCAAAAACCTCGTCGACAAGGATTACTTTGTCAGCATTTTGTGGTAGCATTGGACCACCAAAGAAGCGAGATAATGTCTTGAAAGCATAGGTTGTAGTATTCCCCTCTTGTGACATTCCGTTGTGGAAGATTAGGATGGGTGCCTCGCATAAACTAGGAAGATATTGTCCTAGAGCTGCATCCCTACCACGGAACTGTCTTCTTCGACGACGAAGAAAGTCGTCCTTTTCAGCAATTCATGACTGTAAACAAAAGAAGTGTTTGTGTGTGTGAGAGAGAGAGAGAGAGACAGAGATTGGGGGGCGGGGGGCAGGAATTTATACAATGAAACTCTCATCTTGCAAAAGAAACTCATCCTTCCATAGGTTGACTGATCCGGTTGACTCTTGCACTGGTCGCTTAAACCAATCCTCCATATCCTCTTTACTAGTTGATGGCTTAAGATTATTTCGAATAGCTTGAAATGTGGCTTCATCAAGAAGGCTTTCTTTATACTTTTTTGACTTTTCAAAGCAGAGTTTAAGGCAGTCTAGTGGGTTACTGGAGATCTCCATTGCCTCGTCATCACTACTGTCATCTGAAACAAATCCATTCCTCTCCTCCTGATCCTTGGAGATGGTGGCCAGTGCAAAGTCCTCCCGCAAACAAAAATACTTTGTATATCATGAAGGAAACATTAGAAAAAATGTGGACTCTCCTTGGGCCATATAGGATTAAGGTTAATTAGGCTCCAGGCAATAGGAAGAGAGCAATGTATATAAGTCTAGAACCTAAGAAAGTAGAGAGAATAATAGGGTTATCCACTCATTTATTGCTTTGTATCCTAGAGGGAGGTGGATGGGTAAAAGAGGGAGGGAGAAAAAGGGAGGGGGGCAGTGGTGGGTCCACAGATATGTTTTTGCAAAAACCCTAAAATTTCAAATTTTTTTTCAAAATATTCCATCCAAAACTCCCCCCAAACCTACCCTATGATCAAAAAGTCATTTTCTCACTCTAGAACCTTTTTTCCAAGACTCCCTTCCTCCATAGCCCCTTTCCATAACACAAAGCTCTCACTCTCTCTCTAAACTCTTACACCTTCCTCCTTCTTCAAGCTCTCCATTGCAACTTTAAGCTCCCACTCTCTCTCTAAACTGTCTCCCTCCTCCCTCCTCAAGCTCTCCATTGCAACTTTAAGCTCCCACTCTCTCTCTAAACTCTGTCTCCCTCCTCCTTCCTCAAGCTCTCCATTGCAACTGTAAGCTCCCACTCTCTCTCTAAACTTTGTCTCCCTCCTCCTTCCCCAAGCTCTCCATTGCAATTTCAAGCTCCCACTTAAGCATCCATGGCAAACAATGGTCAAAATAGACGCCCCAAACCCATCATTCAAAGTATGGTTCTCCACAACTTGAAGAATAAGGAGCAGCAATGGGAACCTCAGGTTTCTCAAGAAGGTGCGTGGGTCTACATGCAACCTTCCGCAATCGGTCCCCATCGTGTTCGTGAAAGAACAAACGTTGATCTCCATTGGAACGGAAGACGAATAGGCTTCAAGCAAGTAAGAGACAAGGGTACCCTGGCAATCGGTCAACATGTTTTCATGTTTGGACACATGCGTCTACGAGGGATCACCAACCCAAGGGATTTTCCTTGTAATTGTATGTCCCTTGCACTTCAATGGTTTTGGTGGTAACAAAAAAATGGACTTTTTAAATCTCACGGACTGTTTTGTTTCTATATAGATGTTTTCCCTTCTAGCCTTGTGGAGGAGCAACCACTCTCTTGCCTTTCAGGCACATTTACGGCCATGCATGCAAGTCTTGGGGATATGCTCTTCTCCAACAGAACTTCATCAAACCTTGCACGACAAAGGGTGTTCTTCTACACCCACAAGTACATTGTACCTACAGATGAGGAAGGCTACGTAGAGCTACAACCTTTGGAGGCTACAACCTTGCGTAGCATGGAGTGGCCAAAGCCAGATGCATTCACTGTAATGTCTTTGAAAGCCAAGATTGTAGCTGATGTGAGAGCATCATTAAAAATTGGAAAAGCCTTGCATTCTGTTGGGCTTGGATGGTGTTGTCCTGCTCATGTCTTCGCTAGCATCTTTGGATCTTTGCCTTTCCATCATACAAATACTATGTATGTTTGCAAAGATCTACAATACGATACATTGGAAGCCATCCTTGGCGAGAAGTGGGGGTATCTTGAAGGACTTCACAACGGAGATCGCTTTCGGTGTCAGGTTGGAAGTTTCGGCATTGCTATCCGTTTCATCAAGGTGCGCTCCACCCTTTACGTGCGGTACTTCTATGAAAGGTGGATGTACAAGCTTGGTGAATGGATTCCATTGCAATCCACCGATGCTACAATTGAGGTATTTGATATTGCAATCAAATTGTTGAGTGGTGCCGTTGAAACCGTCCAAGTGAACAAGCATTGGACATTGGCCAATATGCGGGAGCACTTAGTGATAATGGGTTTAGAGCATGGAGAAGATAAAATTTTTTGCATTGGACGATGTAAGGTGAATGATTTCTCTCTCTTAATTATGTTATATTTATGTTCTTTTGATTATTCCCTGCTCTAAGTTGAGTATGCTTTTTTTTTTTTTTTTTTGCTAGATTGGTAGCCGCATGGAGAGCACGATTCAAATTGAAAAGGCGTGGACGACGGAAGAGAATTTGATTTTATCATTAGAGTAGTTATGTTTTGTACTTAAATTTCTTATAATATCACAATTGTAAGTTCAAGCAGATGGTTGTATCAAATTTTGGCAATGCACATTATCTTAAAGTTGTAGTGATGTGTTTTTAGAGTTAAATGATTGTAATTTAGTTTGTAAGTTTTTTATAACTTCTTGTTATTTGTGTTACTTTATGAAAATTGTTTAATATTTTAATTATTGTTTTTTTTTTTTTTTGGGGGGGGGGGGGGGGGGGGGGACGTGCTATATAAAGCCTCCTAAACCTTACCATTTTCACCCTCTTTGCCTGTTCACACTCTCATTTGAGCTCCAACACTCTTTGCATTCCTACCTTAAGAGCTAGCATTATGGCATCCTCCTCCACCCCTCCCGAAGCCACGGCGTTACAACGCTTCCAAGCGTTTTTACAAACAACCGAGTGGCAAGATCGTGACGATCTTCACAATTTCTTCACCCAATTCCCTGATGTGAACGCAACTATTCACCTAAACAACCAATCTTTTCAGCCTATCTTGGAATTTTTTGAATTTTACATCGACAAGTATGCTATACCAATTGTCGGACAAGGGGAATTGTGGATTCCATGCTATTTGCTTCGCTACATACACAAAGGCGATCGGCCTTTCACCCAACGACTTCAGCGATTTTGTGTAATTGCGGGTGAGGCAGGTCAGTACATTGAAGATTCACGTTTGAAAAAGAAGAAGGTCGGCACCCAATTTCTAAGTCGCTTGGCGACTTTTGTGTTTCTTCTTGCGGAGGAGTCTGAAAGATCTGAGGTGAGTTTGCCTCATTTGCGCCTTGGGGGTGTCGTCAAGGACACAAAGGAGCCCATTACAGCGCCCTGGGATGCAAGCAAAGAGGGAAATATTCTTGCCCTAACCTACCCAGGCGATGTCATGGATGCCGCCAAATCCATGGGTGATGAGGGTGCAGAAGCATCCTTTAAGCCCGCTGCAGATGCGCCAGAGGAGACATTAACTCCGGAGGTTTTTTTTGAACACCTCTCCCCAATTGTAATAAATGGGGAGGAATATTTGTTTTTACATGATCTTGAAAAGACTTTTGACATCCGCATGGATGAGTGTCTGTCCATCCTCTGTGCCACTGTAGAGTCCTCTGCCATTGACCCCTCTTTCGATCCTTTGGATCGAAGCCTCCTTCCCCTTGGAAAGAGTGTGGTAGATACAGTGGAGTTGGCAATGGTGGCGGTGACAGATGCACCGCACTCATCTGTGTCGGAGGATGAGTTTGTAGCTACACGCGCATTGCTTGAAGCCCAACGCACTCCTATGCCTGTTCATATAGATGAACTTGAGAGTGTCGCTATGGCTCCCAATTCATCTATTTCTCTTGACAACAAAGGCATAAACTATGAGGACGACGAAAAACAAGAGGTATTAATGAATTTTTTTTTTGTGATTACGTTAATTTTCATTGTTGCATTCTTAAATCTTATTTACCTATTGATTTCTTTGTAGAATGTTGTGGAGCTGGATGAGCATGCAGGTCGGGGAGGAGATGGTAGGCGCCAAGCTTTTGGATGGCAATCGTCTCTTGCGCATTACCTTGGCAAGCTCCCCCAGGACGACTTTGCGATAATCCACAAGGAGTACACTCCTTGTGGTCAATTTTGGGTGTCAATGATGAAAGCAATGAGCTGCATCCTATGCCTGTCAACCATATCTCAAGCCTCCCAAGTTATATATCTTGTAAATAAATCTCTGGCCAATGCTGCATTTGCGACACACATTCGTGGTCGTGTGCTTTGTAACGTGGCCTTAAGCCAAGTTGTAGGTCTAAGCAATGTGGAACAAATTGCTTGGGATGTGCTGCACAAACAGCTTCCCTACGCCCAAGAGTGCCGAGAAAACATTGCTCGCCATATCTTAGATGGCTCAAGCACTCAATAGCTGCATAAATCTTGTAATTAACTCCTTCAAATATGTAATGAGATATATCACATCTTTGTACTTTGTTATTTCAAAATTCGAATGGAAATTGATTTTAACTGGTACTTTCCAACTTCTGTATTGAGTTTATGGTACGATAGACAATACGTGATTGGTTCTATCTTGTGATACGATTGTGCAATTCTCTGAATCAAAATATAGAGTTTTTTTCATATAAATAACATTAAAAAAATCATAATATCATAAAATTCTTATAATTGTATCCTAAAAAAGGTTTAAAAATGCTGTCTAGAGGCCTGCCGCCACAGAGGCGCGCGAGAAAGAAAAAGTAACTTCTACTTTTGCCTTCTCACGCGCCTCTACGGCAAGCCTCTAGAAAGCCTTTTTAAACCTTTTTTAGGCTAAAATTATAAGAATACAATGTTTGTTTTGGTTATTCAATCAACCACACTTGGTTGACAGCTCTTCTATCCACATCTCTCTCTCTCTCTCTCTCTCTCTCTCTCTCTCTCTCTCTCTCTCTCTCTCTCTCTCTCTCTGTGTGTGTGTCTACTTAGTTTTACTTATATCACTTAAAACACAAATGTACACGACTCGTTATATTTGAAAAAGCCACGACTCGTTATATTTCAAAAAGATATTTTTACATTGGCAAAATTGCATAAAAGTCAAATTCAATCTCTTTCTCCTGTGATTCGACGCGCAAGAGCTAAATCCTTGGGCATTATTGTCACCCGTTTTGCATGAATATCACACAAGTTGGTGTCTTCAAAAATAGAAATTAGATGATATTATGCCGCTTCTTGCTGAGCTTCTACGGCGATACCTTGAACTCGAAACGCCATTTGATAACTTTGCATGATCTCTTTCACCAAACGTGTGAATGGTGCCTTGCAGATGAGAAGGTCTGAAGTTTTTTGATAGTGACGAATCTCTTGCAACGCCTTTGGAATGCGTCGCTTCACAGCAGGAGCCCGTTGTTGAGGGATGGTAGGATCTGGGACATGGGCCTTGTGAGGGCGAACCTTGAAAAAATTTTTCTTTTTACGAGAGGGCTTGAGAGAAGGACCTTGCGCATCTTCAAGGCCACCATGTGCTTCGACTAGCTCTTCAACTCCACCCTGCGCTCCAACTGGCTCTTCTACTACATCCTCAAAATCCTCTTCATTTAGTAACCCATGATCACCTCTAGGCTGATCTGACGGCAGAGCGCCGAAGCCACGTGGCGTTGTTCGTTTCGGTTTCTGTGTATGATGTCACTACCCATTTCTTCTTGCATGAAGGTTGTCCATCTTGTTGCTCTTCACCTGAACATTCTCTCTCCATTTCTTCTAAGAGCTCTTGTTCGTGTATCCAAGGTGGTTTTTGAGCACCTTGGACGGTTGAGTGAGGGTGAGCAAAACAAGGTTGATCTTTTCTTGCTGTTTTCTTTGTGCGTGCCATGGTGTAAGAAGGGGCAAGATTGAAAATGAGACTCCCTCTTCTCTAAAAGCCCTCTATTTAAAAAAAAAAGGTCTCTTCACACTTGACCAAGCCACTTAAAAAAACTCTTAATATCATCACAATATAAAAAACAAAAAATGGATAAATGCAAAAGTATTATATGCAACTCAACAAAGACATCTACAAACATAAACATTACATTGCATAGCATCATTTGTTTTACATGTTGGGTAACCAACCTTTGGCCACTCTATGGCGATTTTCACGCCACCTAGCATGATTAAGGGGTCCGGTGGAGTTTCTCCATTTCTCTTTAGCAGTAAGTCGAGATTGTCTCCTAACCTCCTTGGCAAGACTTGACTTTTGCGCTCGCTCTATGGCATGACATCTCCCCAAAGAACAATGAAAGAACCAATCAAACATCTCCTTCATGTAGTTGGATCTCGTAGTTCCACCACCGTGACGTGTATTTTTAAAGTAAACACCTTTGGCTCGATAATGTGATTTTTCCATTCCTTGAGTGCTCCGCATGTCTAATGAACCATATTTTGACATAAAGAATGCTCCATGCGCATACAAAATATGCTGCATCAAGAAAAAATGCTTAGATCAAATAAATATTTATGTATAGTATCAAAATTTGAACTGAACAAAGTAACTTACCATGTAGTGTGTGATATTGCTCTCTCCCCACGCTTGCACAAATGCTTTAGTGAAATTCAAAATGTGATCTTTGAACAAATTTTGTTGCTCGCTCGTGGTTTGGGGTTTCCACATGATTTGAAGCACTAAATCCAAGTGGTGCCACACTTGCCTACGCAGATTTACAAGCACGGGATTTGAATCTTGATCGGTCGTACACTTGCAAAGCGCTTTCCATAGCTCCCATGGAGCATCCTCTTCACCCCTCTCCTTTCGCATCTCTGGTTTCTTGAAAAACCTACGTGCTTTCACACCATTCATAGATACTTTTTGTGGCACTTCATGCATATTTTCCACCTCACCGATGATAGAAACATTGCCACCATGACATCCAATTGAATTTAGAATTGTTTCAACTATTCCAATGGCTTCCACGGATCTAGAAAGTGGTTTCATTGTGAAAGAGTACTCTATGTGAAGCTTTAACAAACGATCAAATATACGCATAAAGGCATGCAAAGTGCAAAAGTATACATTTGTAAGTGTAAAATTGATAATGGGATGCCTTGTTTTATATTTTGTCGACCGATTGGGGACCTCCATGATAGGACACTTCAACACCGAGCACACCCAATCCCTTGCATCATCATCCATTGACCCTGTTACCTGACTTCCCTTGACATTTTTCTTTGAAGATGTGGAGCCACGAGTACTCTCCTTGTATCCTCGTACACAATATGAACAAGGAAGAAGTGATGAAGCATCTTGTTTACACCCAAGTATACATTTGATTGTTTTTAGATCACCTCCTAAGTGCCACTCAACATTAAATGTACCTACTCCATCTACTTCTAGCTTTTCTCCCTCTAGTTGTGCCTTAATAACCTCTGTGATCCACGGGATCATAGAGAAGACCCATGCCAACACCTCATGAGTCTCTTTCGGAACTTCAAAATCTCCTAACCACCATATTTCTTTTTCCGATTGTACACTAAATGATGGTTTCTGAGAATGATCACCGATAGCATCGACTTTTGCAAAAAACATTGCCTCATTCATGAGTGTCACACTCATACGTTCCAATCTCCGTCCTTTGACAATTTGACATTCATTTAGCCTAAGAATATATATGAGCTTCTCTCCAAGTACTGAAACAACACAGGAATTGAATTATTATACTAAATGATATTCAATACAAATAAAAAATGACATTACAATTTGTATTACCTTGTGGAGACAAAGCATAAAATTTAACCATAGCTCGTTGTAGTCGTTTCAAGTCAACAAAAATATTGTTGAATTGATGATAACTAAAAAGACTTTGCCCCATTAGGAATAGTATTGCCTCCCTTTATATTACCACGTGACTTGACACTCGTGGAAGAGTACACCATGGATCCTTCAATGTGTTTGTATTCGCCAAGGGATTCCCGAATGAGATCATTGTTTGCTTTTTTTGCAAGTCGGACCCTATGTGGAATAGAAAATAAATTCTCGGTGATGCCTTGCTCTCGTAATGCATCTTTCATCAATCCATGAAGTGCATGGTATGCATTTGTGCTGATCCCAACCTCATCACAAGCTCTCTGGACATCATCCTCATACACAAAATTAGAGATCTTTTTTAGGATATCCTTTGTGATGGCATCTTTCATGTGTTTGGCCTTTTCACAACCTATGATGTAAAGTATATCTTCCTTTGAGATGCATCCTAGGAGAAGATTGCAACGGTCCTCTTGTCTAAAACTTCCACACACATCTTGTATATATGTCCTATTTCAAAAGGTGAACCGAGTTACAAATTGATGAAAATTATTTGAGAGTTATGAACACTGTGACTTTAAAAAAAAAACCTGGTTGCCGTGATCCACTTCTTACGTGCCCCTCCATTAGAGGATAAGTTTTCAATGGAAGAGAACTCCCTCTTACGCTCACGCATGCCAAATGGAGTGGCTTTTAGGTGCATCATTGCAATCTGTAGCTTAGTTACCTCTGTTTCTGTAGCTTTCATCTCCTCTTTAAGATCTTTGAGTTGTTTCTCTGTGGAATGTAGTTGTTGTTGGAAATTTGTGGAATGAATGTGTAACACTTGACATTGTTGTCGGAAATATGCCGACGCACCTGCGTGATTGGAGTCCAATCTCTTACAATACCCAAGAAGACCACGTTCTCCTTCTCCCACATATTTGATTAATCTTGGGAGTGTACGGAATGTCGGATGACAGCCCACGAGCAGATCTTTTGGTTACAACCCTCCATCAAGCCACAAGTCAACATTGGTTTCTCCTCGAAACCGTCGTACGGATGCCGGTTGAGATGCTTTCTTGTCATTTTTTTTTATGGGAGCAAATTCGATTGGTAGACACAGACTGACATTAGTTGACCTAGTAGATGACGGCGCAGGTGATTCATTGGTTATGTCGCGAAGAGACATGGTGAAAAGTTATGATGGGGAAAAAAATTTATAAGATATACTTTTTAGGATAAACAGACAATTTTTGGGATAAAAAGACTTAAAAATATATTTTTTCATATATAGGTTCAATTTTTGAGCTCAAAGGAGGAAAATTTTTAAAATTTAAAAATTTCAATTTTTAGGCTTTATTAGATGGACGTTTTGATGATGTGGCATTATCTATTTATTCTTGGAGTTAATGTAGAGAGGGACCCAAGGAATTTTAGATTTGGAGCTTATTAAAGTTAGATTCTTCTTAAAAAATACTATTTTATATATATATATATATATATATATATATATATATATATATATATATATATATATATATATATATATATATATATATATATATATATATATATATATATATATATATATATATATATATATATATATATAGGGACCTTTTGAAAGCTTAAAAGATCCATTTTGAAGATTTTATAAAAAATTCAATTTTTTGGGGTGAATTGATGCACGGACTGAAAAGTGGATTTTGTCATAACTACTTACTCTCTTTGTTTGGTGATAGGTAGAGAGAGAATGGTTCTTCTCTCTAGGTTTACTCCTCTCTCTCCTACTTTATCCCCCCTCTTCCTCCTACTTTACCACCCTCATTCCCTACTTTCCCCTCCTCTCCTATCTAGAGAGAAGTTAGAGAGAGAGCTACAAAAGTAGCCCTATTTATTGTCTTTATTCCCTCCATCTCCTACAAAATTAGCTTTAATCCCTTAAAATTAGGAATCCTTACATGGCCCCAAGGGGGTCCAATTTTTTCCTAATGAAATGTACGCCCTATCTCCAAATTTAAACTCTTGCACTCCTGGTAGCATTAAGGTGGCTTGCTGCTCATTGAAACCTGACACATCTAGAGGTAGCTTGATATCTGAGGTTTTCACTGAGAGAAGATTGCTTTGTTTCACCTCTTTTGCTTCTTCTTCAAGATCAATGGACTCCTCTATCTCTGTCACTTCAATATATTCCTTATTCTTTTCCACTTTTTCATCTGCTCTGGTAAATCTTGTTCCTCCATGACCTCGTTAGGATATTTCATAAGACTTGTAAATAATCCATTTAAGAATATTAGAAATTCAAAGGATTCTTGAATCAGCTTGCACTCCCGATCATGTAAGTTGCACCAATGGGGCCTGTACATAAAAGGCAACTGATTATACTTCTTGTAAGACAGTCTTTTAGGATCATAGTCTTTTAAATGGACTACCACCATTTCACCAACATTAACCCTGCCCTCTTGAGTGTGAAGGTCAAACTTCTCTTCCAGCTTCAAGTGTTCACTCTATTCAACTATAAACACATCAAGATTAAATGGAGCATTAAAAATGCAGAAGACCAAATCGAACTTATCACCAGCCCCAGAAGAAACTGCAAAATTTAAAAGCCTTTCATCAATCACTGTAGGGTCTTCATAAATAAATGTATCTTTTTTCTTTTGGATTGTTGCAATACATTGGGCACTCGGCAAAGTAGGTGTTGAAAAATCCACTTCTCTCTTAAGTGAGTTGGGTACAATAAATTTTGGAGTAGAAGGGGACTCCATTTCTACAGATGGGTCAGTATCAGGCTCCTCCAAACCTAGAGTAGGCTCCTCCAAACTACTGACAGACTCTACAACAGTTATATCAATGGGTTCTGTGAAGTCTACATTCCTTTTCATTGATGTTTTTAACAGCTCCGACAGTCTTCTTGGAAGGTTTCCTTGGCCAACAATGCGCTCGGGATCTATTTTTTGCCTCTTCCTCCTATGTGATCTTAAACCTGCAATTTATTTCATACTCACAAATATAAGTTTCAATGAGTATATATAAAAGAAGATCACCAAATGATCATATGAGTTTTGAACAAACTATAATTAGGTATCTCACAATTGTTACCAACTAATCATATAGTATAAAAAAAAAATGATTACTATGGATTAAATGCAAAACTGGGTTATATATGTGATAAGTAAAAGCCATACAAGTGGATCAAGGCATGAAGAATACATAAACAAATATCCATACAGCTATAGGTGCGCCGTGATCCACTTATTGGGCTTTCATAAAATAGAATAGCTACCAATAAATAAAAGCAATTGTGCTTTCAAAAAAAAAATTGTACAAAATCAAAAGAGGATCACAGCGCGTGGAGTATGTAAACTAACGTTAAAAACACTGTTGGCACGCCGTGATCCACTTAGCAGGCTTTCATGCATTGAAATACCTACATTATTATTATAGAAAAAATCCCTTTGTAAATATTAGAAGAGGATCACGTTCCGCGGAGTATGTAAACGAATCTCCATAATGTAAGCAGCACTCCGTGATCCAATGATGGAATTTGAATGGTGAAATGATCTTTTACATTTTGAAGCACACTCACAAAACACAACTAAACTAAGGACATAGTGAAACTGAAGAGATTGACTTTACCTTTGCCAGAACTAGACATTGTTGTTGGAGTAGAGGTTTTGGACTGGGAATGTAGTTTGAGTCTTCAAGCTTCTAATTTATGCACCTTGAAGGAGGCAGAGGCCTTCTTAGGTGTCTCTTTCCCACTTCCTCACTTTCTCTCTCTGTCTCTCAAGTCTTTATCTCCACCTCTTTTGAGGTCTGTAATTAGCTTGACCACACCAGCTAATCTCTCCCTCTCTCCCTCTCTCCCTCTCTCTCTCTCTCTCTCTGTCTCTCTCTAGCCTCTCTCTCTCTCTCTCTCTCTCGTTATTCTCTCTCTTTCTCTCTCTCTCTCTCTCTCTCTCTCTCTCTCTCCCCCTCTCCCCTTTTCATGCAATAATAGATATTACCGTTGGTGTTTTTAACAATGCGAGCCACATATATTGAATGCGTGTTACAAGGACATGAATTTAATGGGCGGTACAACCAAAAAAGTGATTTTTAACAACCCAAAAATACGTGTACATTTATAGTAAGAAATGCACACTTGTTTTCATGATGAGAGAGAGAGAGAGAGAGAGAGAGAGAGAGAGAGAGAGAGAGAGAGAGAGAGAGAGAGAAATACAAAGAGAGAGAGGAAGAGAGAGAAAAAGCCTGCATAGACGACCTCTGCGAGAAGGAGAGGGAGATAGCTAATGGAAAGGAAGACCTTCGTGAGAGATAGAGAGATACAGAGAGACACCTACAGTCGAGACATCCTCTGCAACCAAGGTGCAAGGCTCCTACACGCGTTTTCTTCCATTTGAATTCCACCAAGAGATGTATTTCCATAGTGATTTTAAAAATGAAGAGTGAAAAAGAGAGAGAGAGAGAGAGAGAGAGAGAGAGAGAGAGAGAGAGAGAGAGAGAGAGAGAGAGAGAGAGAGAGAGAGAGTTGCTGATAGTCTATTAGGTTTAGAAGATAAAGACAGAGAGAGATCGAGGGAGAGAGTGTGAGAGATAGTATTTTTGAAGCTTTGCTTGGTTTGAAAGAAGAAGAGATAGAGACAGAGAAAGAGAAAGAGAGGGATGTCACAAAATGGATCACGGCGCGTGATAGAGTGTTTTCTTTGCTTGCTTTTGTGTGTCAGCACGCCGTGATCCACACACACACACACACACACACACACACACACACACACACACACACACACACACACACACAGAGAGAGAGAGAGAGAGAGAGAGAGAGAGAGAGAGAGAGAGAGAGAGAGAGAGAGAGAGAGAGAGAGAGAGAGAGAGTTTTCTACAAAACTGTTGAAGCTTGTTGCTTACAAGGCATGATATAGATTACAAACTTTTCTCGATCCTCTTGTGGATCATGATGCACGGATATTTTTTGTTTGCGGGAAGACTTTGTATATCATGAAGGAAAATGTATGCCTAGTTGTTGGTCTGCTAGTAAGAAGAAAACTTTAGGTAAACCAATGAAGATATTGAAGGGCCCAAGAATGAAGAATATTCAAAGAAACATGGGTTTATTTAGGGAGATCAGGAAAGCTCAGAAATGTATTGAGCTCTGTGTCCCTAAACTTCCTTTTCAAAGAGCAGTAAGACAAATCTGTGAGGAAGCATGTGCTGGTACAATGAGGTGGAAGGCATTTGCCCTGTTGTGTCTTCAAGAAGCAACATAATATTTTATTTTGGAGTATTTTAATGATATTACCATTGTTGCTGCTCATGCTCATCATGTGACAATAATGGACAAGGATAGTGAGACTCTTAAGAGAGTGCGTTGGAGACACGATAAGCTCCTTATCCCTAACGAATTTATTGAACCCAAAATGAAAGATATACTGCTAATACCACCAAGCCTCCGAGTTCAAAGGGTTAAGATTCATGAGGTTACTCATGAGGTGAAGACCAGAGCCAGAGCTGAGCAAGAAGAAAGACGTCACTCTGAAGCAGAGAAGTTAAAGAGTATACAGTCTGCTCCTCTGATGAAGAGGCCCAAAGGAGAAATTATGGGCAAGTTACCAAAGAGATAAATGAAAGAAACAATGATGTTTTACATTCCATGACAGAGGGACGGTTAGCAAGCATTCCCCTTGCTGATGGTAGTAGGCAATTAGCACTGGACTCTATTGATATTGGGATGTTGAAAGATCCAAATGCACAAATTACAGACTCTATTGTTTATGTATGCCTAAATTAAGTGCTTATCTCTACCTTTAGGATCTTTTTTTGTTGGTACTTGGCCTCTAATTAAATCCTTGTTTGTGATTGTAGCTTAATAAAGAGCCAGCTCCCTCAAGAAACCAAAAATGAAATTTAGATTTTAGATCCACAAATGTCTGTGCCACTCCGAATAAAGAACACCCCTTATGGCACATTGGAGAGATGGTTTGTCCACTGTCCAATGCTCCAGGTGACAACACTGGTGTTGCCATACGAGCCAAATAATCATTGGATCCTTGTATGCATAGAATTGGACAAACAAGTGGTATGGACTATTAACTCCATACAAGCAACACATTCAGAGATAAGAGTGTAAGTGTTGATAAAACCTTTAGTGTTTATTTGGGGTATGGTTGATGACCTGAATATTGTTAATAATAAATAACCTTCACTATTCACATATGTGTAAAAAGATTAGTTCATGTCTATGGAAAACTCTATGGAAATCATGAACTGTACAAGTCCACCTTTAAAGTTGTCAAAGTGCCTAATCAAACAGATCCAAATTCCTGTGTGGTTGGAGATGTCTTCTCCATGCAGGGTATATACTCGAGAGTTTTTTTGCTATGAATCCATTTATGTCAAAGGTATTTCCTTGCTATGGTGTGGACAACCATTAGTGCTATTATTAATTAAAGTATTGACCACAAGTTAACCTAATTTTGTAGAATGCTCTAGAAAATTATACATTGGAATATTTACAAAGGTATCGTGCTTCAATGATTCGACATCTACTATCTCTTTCAACCCCAAGAATTTTAGATGCAGAAGACAGTTTTGTCGAAGACCATATTATAGCTTTAACAATGACCAGTGAAGAGGAAGTCAGGCCAGTTTCCAACACCCTAAACCAAATTCCTCAAATTGACCCCATATTAGAGGAAAAGACACCGGTAAGCTTTGCAGTTGGAGCGGCTGAATCCGAAGTTGGGGTTGAGCAATGTGAAGTAGACCAAGCCCCTGAAAATGCAGATGTAAAATGCTCCTCTGAGACAAAGAATGCAACAGAGGTTCTAGGCCAAGCAGAGGAGGATAAGGGAGTGCCAGAGGAGGAGGCCAATATAGGGGAGGAGGCCAATATTGCAAATCAAGGCCAGGAACAAACAACAGAACAGGTTAACCATTCGGCCATGGAAACACAAGAGTCATGTACTGTACAACCACAACAGGTGGATACCCTTGGCAATACACAAGGAATAGGAAACATCGACACTCAACAACAAAATGTCAACATTAGAAATGACCAGTATGGACTCTTGCTTCAAGTAGATATGGTTGTTCCGGTAATATCCAATGTACTTAAATAATATATGTTTTTTGTTTCTAACTACTTATATGTATGCACACAATGATTGCAGAGACTGATTATCTTGGATCTCAATGGATTGTTACTGCTACGACAATCGTACAATGTACATACAGAGTTCTCCGATTTACGTAGTTTCCGCTTGGGAAATGTCAGAGTATTAATTCAACCAGGCACAAAGGAATTTTTGAATTTTTTGATTTTCCATGGTCTAGGGTTGCTATCTGGTCTTCAATGCAAGCCCATAACCTGAATCCCCTTGTTTCCATAGTTTGAAATTCAGAGATCGGCTTTTTATTTTGTGTATAGTGAAAGAAATTGTAATACCATTGCGAGACATTTCCACCCAACTAAAGCTAATGTACCACTTTTCTACAAGCCCTTTGAGCAGATCAATGTGCCTTATGATGCTTTCAACACTTTGTTGATTGATGACACACCACATAAGGGTTTACTTAATCCATCCGGCAATACTATATCCCCACCTTCATTTGAAGGGCATCTTCACGATTTTTACCTAGAGGACATTTTGGTCCCATACCTGCAAGAAATGTACTCAAGCCCATTGAGCACATTGAAATTTGTACTTACAAATGTACTTAGTAATTCATTAATTATACCTTAAATTGATACTGTCTATCTGTCTATGTGTTTCTAATACTCAGAGAGAGAGAGAGAGAGAGAGAGAGAGAGAGAGAGAGAGAGAGAGAGAGAGAGAGAGAGAGAGAGAGAGAGAGAGAGAGAGAGAGAGAGAGAGAGCGCCTTGAGCAAACACTTGATATTAAGATTAAACTAGTAAAAAATGCTACATTTCATTGAAGCCATTCAGGGTTGATTACATGGGCACAATTTGAATACGGCCAGAAAGATCTCCCAAAAAAAAAAAGCTTCTCCCTTTGTTGCATTACTCTTCGTCCATCCAGCAAGAAAGAAAAGTTACGGAGTCAATGTCAGCAGTCTCCTCCACTATGTCATGTCAAAGTTGCAAAAGATTGCATTGATGCCTTATTGTAATTACTATCATAAGATTTAGGTCTTTGTCCACCACTTCCACGTCTAAGACAACATTGTTTGCCAAACTTGCTGCCTCTTGATCCATAGGCACATAGCAACCTTCAATAATGTGAGAATGCTTGTACCAAAAGGAGATTATTACTGTCTGTGTCGCAAGCATATACTTGAAAATGAAAGTGTCAAGAGAAATCTTGCAACATATGCCATCTGTTTCTTTCACATACCACCCTCGATCAAGAAGCTTATCACACAAGAGGGAATCAAATGATTTTCATAACAGCATTGTTTTAGCAACATGTACTTTGCAGGTATGAAATAACTCAACAAAGATACCAATAGGACAAAAAATTGCAAGTTTCACCAACTTAGTGGGTACAGAGTTTCGGAGAGACCTCTAAACATCCCTATAGAGCTTGCTCCTCAATGTCTCACTCATTCTTGTGTCGGGAACGGACCAATTCACGGAGTTCCAGTTGGTTGGTAGTGGAACCTTCACCAACACTCCTCACTGATTCCTTTGATTGAGTTGGTTGATTTGGTCATAGAAGAAAATACCCTCGTCTGCCAGGCTTTTGCTAGTTCTACCAGCATATTGCAAGACTCCAATATGAGCATGGGTCACAGAGATGAGACCTATAATTCACTCCAGTGGCTCCCATTCCTCATATGACGAAGGATAAACATATGTGAATGTAATAGAATATAATTAAATACAAACATCTGTATAACCTAATTATATACCTGTGATAAGAGAAGAAAAAAACAGATTCACATTTGAAATTAAGATAAAATTTATAGAGGAGTGCTAAATAATTAACTTACAGTTGCATCGTGGATTATGCACCATGGAGACATCACTACCATTAGCAATCACATCAGAGTGAGTGAAAACATGTTGAACAAGGACTTCTTTCACTTTCTTCTTACCGACCTCGACTTTGAAATCCAGAACTCTTGCTTTCCATGCAAAACGAAATATGTTTGTTGCTTTCGAGCTTTTTCTCCTTCTTGGTTGCATAAGAACCCATAACCTTTGCTTATCCTCTGCTCTTGCCACCTATTATTTATAGTGAGAGAGTTTGAGATTGAGATAGTGCTTATGCTACTACATGGTCTTATTGGCACACTCATGGTGAGGCTAGTTGGGGACAGTGTAGAGAAACCTCTAGAACTTCTTGGGCGGGAAGAAGACGAAGCCATAGGTAAAATGGAGGGAGAATGAGGTTTGGAAGCCTTTCATAAAGGTAGTGGATATCTTTTAATGAAGGGAGAGAGCAAGTTATCAATCATTAGTCAGGTGTCATGAACTTGACGGCTACTAGCAGTGGGCCCTACTTTGTGACACCAGGAAGTTACCTTATAAAAATGGGACAAAACTCAATATTCTAAAATATTTTCTTTCATTTTTGTGTTGTTTTCCATGTATTTCTACGTTACGTAAGGTTGCTGCTCATTGACTGCGACTTCTTTTCTCTCTCTTCAATAAGGCCCTCCAAATGACCTCCAAAATTTCTAATGCAAGATTCTAAGAGAAGAAGAAGTCAAAATTATGGGCTTAAGAAATAGAAACAAAGAATAAAATTTGAGAAAAAATCTCAAAGGTTGTGTTGGACGGATACGCCGCGACGGACGTCAGCACAGCGAGAACTCACCTAACAAGTAATGTCAGCTAAGGACGAAGCTCGACCCGCAGGCGCGTGGAAGCAAGCATAAGGTGTCAACTTACACTCGACCGACTCCTAACTAGTTCCTACAGAGGCCCCTACCAATTGTCTAAGTCACAGTCTTCAAGAGAACAAAAGAGGATGCTTCCTACAACGCTTGCTAGAGCCGAACACCTATCAAACACTTCGGAAACACCACAGAACTTGAAGGAGACCCTACGAATACCTATAGGCCACTCTCCCTAAGGTCTGTGAACCAAAGTCACGACCCAAAACACCCGGTGCAGAAACACGTAGGATGTCTGGCCGAAATTTGCAGGTCTTCGTTTCCGAAATCTGAAGTGCCTAATGTGTGGTTCTACTCAATGTGAACGTGTGGATATGCTGCAATGCAAAATCGGACAACGTATGCTCACCCAAACAACCGATGAAGCTCGTAGAAGAAGCTCCCGAAGCCGGACCGTATGCGCGCAATGTTGGTATCGGCTCGTAGCTCTAGTCGGGGGCAACACGTTGCACTTCTCCGCACTCGATTCCGACCACCGTAGCACACGTAGCGTCAAGACAAAGCTCACACTCTCTCTCACGTACACAGTACGCTCACTCACAAACTTAAACTTGTTTAAAATGACAAAAGGTCTTTCATTAAGGTCAAAAAGTGATATATATACCTTACAACTTCTCAAACCCTAAAGTTCCAAAATCATCCATCTACTCCTTCTAACTATCAAAACTGGGATACAATCTGGAAACTTCTGTAAGTCCCAATATTTACAAGGTGAAAAACCGGGTTTTCCTCAATGAATGACTAATTACAAAAAATAATAATCCGCCGCGTAGTTAGATGCCGTGGGGTGTGTCCAGCTTCTAACATCCCCCCCCTCCTTGTTCATGTCGTCCCCGACATGGCCTTGAACTTTTTGCTTCACCTTATGGTCTCCCGCATCTTTAGCAGCGATTCGTACCGTGCATGTAGATTTAGCATTGTTGGCCCAAAGATGTCTGTATGCATGGTAAAGAACCCCGTGTAGAAAGCTTCTTCAAACGCCTGGAGGTGATAAGATGGGAGAAACATGATTCTTTGATATAATGCATGTATCACCTCCTTGGAAGGTTGACCTGACATCTCATCCGCACATATGTATGTGTCCTGGAAGAAGAATATGCTGTCAGTCACCTGTCCTGGCTTGAAGGTTTCAAACACTGCTAGGATGGTCCTGCAGATATTTCTCATCATGATGCATGTAAGGTCAGGTGAGCCAGTGAACAACTTTATGGTGCCCGTTAGGGTTTTCACCATGTATTGTACACTTATTCTCTCACCTGCCTTCACGCCTGGCAGCTTTGGGTAGTTCAACCAAGTGGGTTGGCTTCTCTGTAAGATTTCGTGTGCTTTCCATGTCCTGACCCGTGGTAGAGGGCAGAAGCTGAGATTGTCCCTGATGTGTTTAAGTGTCTCTACCAAGTGTATTAGGTACTGCGGTTACTTGGTAAGCCAAGCTTTCCTCCACTTGGGCTGAGAATCTACTATTAGCCTTACTCCTTCTGGCCTCGAGGTGTCTGCGTTGGAGAGAGGGACCGTTGGTTCTTCTCTGATCCGCTGGTTTATTGTTGCCGCTTCATATTTAAGCAATGGATATGGGAGAGAGGGTTGTAGCCATTCACGCCTGAGATTGCTGGAGTCGATTTTCTGAATTGTCATTGATTTGAAAACCCTCTATTCCCATTCCAAGGCCTCTTTGGTGCTCTTTCTGATCTCTGCCTCTATTGCTTTTCGCAATTTTTCCTCTTCTTCTTGTGTTAGATCCTGGGGCTCTTGAGAGGAGCCTGCTATGCTTTCCTCTGGCATGGGTGTGTCCACAGGATCCGACACATTGTCGAGGTCGATCCCCTCATTGGCAGCTGGCCCTGAGCTCTCTGGTTCTGCTTGTTGTTGGCTTTTCAACTCCTCTATTTGCGTGAGGAGTGTCTGCTTCTCCGCTTCTGCTTCGCCGCCCATAGTCACGAGAAGGTCATTGAGTTCAGCATTTACTTTTTCTGCCTCCTCGAGCTTTATCTTGATGCTCGTCAATTCTTCTTGTAGGGCCTTTTGGCTGTCCTCCAATATAGTTTGCATTGCAATAGAACCTTCAGCCATGATCACCCTCTACTTCTTCTCGAGAGTCAACTGCTTTTGGAGTTCTTGCATTTGCTCTTCATACATTTGACTCTCCGAAATAATTTGAGTTGAGCTTGTAGCTCTAACTCGCACAGGTGATGCTCTCAGCCTCTGGATGGTTTGATCTTTGACTTTTAATTGGTCCTTGAGCTCAAGGACTTCATCCAGGCTTGCTTCTTGTTCTATTTCCGCCTTCTCCTTAGCATTACTCAAGGCCTCTACTTCTTTTGTTTCTTCTGCTAGCTGGAGTGTCAGATTATCCCATTCTTTTTCTGCATCTCGCAATGACTTGCTGAGTTGCAGGCACTCCTCTTCAGCTGCTTGCAATTTCTTTGCCACTGCCTCATTTTCTTCTTCCTTTGTTTGGCAATTTTGTAGAGCAGTGGTTAGGCTGGCCTGGAGGTCAGCTTCTCTTTCTTTGTGTCCTTGGCTTTTTGCCTGCAGTAGATCTCTTTCCATTTTGGTCTTTACTTCAGTGGCTCTTAGAGTTATCAACTCTTGGTCTGATGCCACAGATTGTGCCCTTATTCCAGCTAGCATTGTCATCACCACATCCCAATCATTCGAGGGCGGGTGCAGGTCTACCGTGTCGGTAGCAATCTCCTTAAGTTCAACTAGCCGGATGCCTGGCAACTGTTCTTCACTTCGTGTCCTTGCCAAGTCGAATGCGACTGTGGCGGCTTCTTCCTTTGAATAGCCTGCAGCTAGCAGGTCCAAAAATGCATAGTATGCTTCCTCGAGCTTATTTTGTTCAGATGCAGGCTTGACTTCTTCTTTGTGTTCAGGTTCTGTCCTGTGCTCTTGCTCTTCATCCTGGTGTTCTTCTTGCTTGTCTCTGGCCTTCTGATCTTCTGGAGGAGGGCTGCTAGGAGGTGGTGATGGCGGTGGGCTAGGTTTAGGGCTACCTGGTAAAGCTGTAGGTTTGCCCTTGAAATCCCTATCTGCTTTCTTCTTTCTTTCTCTTTCCTTGTTTTCTTGTTCATCTAGCAACGTTTGCCGTATTTGCTCCACTTCTTCCTCGGTGAAAAGGATGTGTGGAATGTTTTCCGCCGCAGCATCAAGAATCTCGAAATTCTTGATATAGTCTTCGAAGCGGTCCCTCTGCACTCTTCTTGAGGATCCGGACATCGACTCAAGGGATGGCTTCCATAATTTGTTTAGATCGCCCTTGAGGGATCTTTCTGCTCGAAAACTCTCCATTAGCCTCTCGAGTCTAGCCACTTTTTGTGATCGAGTCTCTTTGGCTGGCACTTGAGCAGATTCTTTTTTGCCTTTCTTCTGCTCAGGTTGCTCCTCTTCCACTGGCTCCAGTCGTCTCTTCAACCTTGTAGCCACCCTTGGTGCTCGTTGTGGCTCGTCTTCTTTGTCTTCCTTTATCCTTAGCTAGTCATTCTGAGATGGGGGGTCAGGCCACCTTCCCTTGGCATGTAGTGCTGCATAAACTACCTTGGTTATCATCTCTCCTGGCACTATGTAGGTTGGCTTTTTGTTTCCCATCTTTACCAGGCTGTCTTGTATGTATGCCGCATAATTGATTATCTTTGGGGTGCCCTTCGTCATTGCCTAAGTAAAGGTTGTGGCAATTGCACATGGCGGCATCCTGTACTTTTGCGGCCTCTTCATGCACATGTGGAAGTATTGGTTGTACAATTGGCTCATGATCGCCACCTTTGGGTTGGCGATGTCTTCAAAAGTGTAATTAGCCTTTTTCTCTTTGTACACCTTTACTTCATCCCTTCTCTTTGTCACACTGTCTCCCTGATTGGAGAGATCTAGTGCATGGGCGACAACCCTTTCTGTAATAATGATCTCTGTGTTGGGCCTTCCATGCAAATCCGTCACCTTGGCCACTCCATCTTCTCTAATGCTGGTCACAAACTCCCATACTCTTTTGACGTCCACCCCTACTTGGATCGCTTCAAAATAGTTATGGAGGTCAATTTTCTCCAAGTAGCCGGCCATTTTGCTCCGGACAAATTCATTGAGCTCCCTTGGCAGCATTGGCAGCTCTATTATATTTCTGTCATTGTCCTTGAATACTCCTTGGTAGATTTTTAGGTCGTTTGACTCTAGTAGATCTTCCTGTATCCAGGTGCTTGTAGGCTTTAATGTTCCCTGTGGAATGACAAATGGTTCCACCTCGTCCAGATAGTCTTTGATTGTCATTCTCTTCTTCTTTACCGGTGACTTCGAGGCTGCCATAGACCCTATTGTACTCAGCAATCCAAAGTTAAGCGTTTTTTTTTTCATATCAGCTGCTAAACTGAGTTTTACTTATCCAAATGACTTGAAAATTGAAATCATAGCTCAAAAGGAACTTGTGAAGCTGTGCATGTGCTCACAGTGCAAATTTGACCAAAAAATCCATCTAGACATCCTACGCGTAGGATGTCTTTTTCTTCAGAACTGGTTCATATTTGACTTGTAGGTAGTGTAAGGCTCATGGAACATGGTTACAAGCTTGGATTTGAATTTGGATGTCAAAAAGTGGATTTTTGGGCTGATTTAGGCTTTAAGTCACAATTTTGGTAGATTGTCCATCATAGGAAGCAATTGATGTCCAAATGGGTTGAAACTTGGTATATGGGCTCAATGCATCATGGTATTAGCTCCTATGATGTCATTTCTTGCACAGAAGTCTAAATCTAAGCTTAAGACATCCTACGCGTAGTATGTCTTTTTCTTCAGAACTGCATGAAACTTGATCAGTGGGTTGTCCTTGACCTGTGGAACATAGCCATGTTCTTGGATTTGTATTTGGATAATATTTGATGCCTGTAGGGCTCTATGAGGTGTTTTTGGGCTCAAAAAATGTATCTTGAAGGTGTTGGGGGTCAAAAGTGATTAGAAGGGCTTCAAGCTTGACATATGGGCTCTTGTTGATGAGGTTATTACTTCTGAAATGACAAAACTTCTCCTTCATGCCCAAAAGGTCCATTAGACATCCTATGCGTAGGATGTCTTTTTCTTCATTTTTGCTCCCAGACCACACAGAAAGTTAGCTGATGTGTATGTGAATGTGTTGTGCAAATTTCATGAGATTTGGAAAAGATTTGGTAGGTTAATGGCCCTTTAGTGCCTTTATGCCCTATCTTTGTGTTTTTCCATGCATATGAGGTCCAATCTCTTCCAAAGGTGATGAAATTTGGTGTAGGGCTTGTGAATGTCATTTAGAACATGTGCATGGCAAGAATTGTTGGGTTTTGTGCCAAGAATTGCCCTTGAGACATCCTACGCGTAGGATTTCTCCTGGTGATTTTTCTCTTGTTAGTGCTCCCAGCGCTTGCCCTTTGCTCCCCTAAGTCCCTTTTAAGCCTAATTTCAACAAAAAAGTCAATTGGGTAAGTAAAAACTCCCTGTGTGGACTTCAGAGCCTCTGAGCCGTTTTCTGACTTTTGGAGTGCTTTTTGGCGATGAAATTCCTCGATGTTGGTCTTCATAGCTTCCAAATCCTTTGGGGATCCTTGCCGTATGATTTTTGTCGACTTTGGCTTCGCCGGAGCTTCATTTGGAAATTTGTCGCTCTAGAAGCACCCGTGGAGGCGTTTACATACCTTTGATGATTTGTGCTGGTCCACCACCATAGGACTTGGTTGTTGATGGTCTAGAAAAGCCGCTCGTGAAGTTTGGTGGCAAACGGACTTGCGGTTTGACCACAAGTGCATTTTGACTCTTTGTCTGTCTGATGTCGTTTCTGAGGTTTAGTGCCGCTTCGGGTCACTTTTTGGTCATGCGGGTCATATGGACTTGTCGAGCATGTCGATATGCTCCTACCCGTAAATTTTGGTAGCATTTGATCGCCGTTTCGCCGATTTCCCATTTGGTGGCCTCTTGCAGGTTTCTGGGAATTAGGGTTTTTCCCGATGTTTTCCCACTGCCATTGGCTATCCAGGAAGGGTCTCCTAGACTAGGGTAAGCTGCTGATGAAGTCTTGTTGCTTTCGGGTTAGCCGTTAGGCCGCCATTTCTACTTGTAGGTCTCTACCGCTCGCTTTGTGTGTGACCTCTACGCTAGTTTTCGCGACAGAATGACAAACATGCGCGAAAAGCTCAAGGTGGTGAGCCTACCTCTCATGTCTGGAGCTGGTCGGGTAGACATGCGCGTCGTAGAAGCTGTTGGAAGGTCGATCCGCTCTAGGTGGCAGAAGCTCTCTCCACAAGGTCAATAGTGAGAATGAGCTAAAAATGGGGTGAAAAATTCTTATAATGAAGGTCCTCGAACCATTTTTCATGAAATTTGACATGTGCTCCTATCTTTCTGCAAGATGCGGTTTAGGCTCAAAAAATTCTTGATTTGGACTCCATTTGCTCTGTTTACCAAAAATTTGTCATTTCGGCCAAAACCTGGCCAAAACACACTTTCCGCTGCAGTCTCATAATTGCACCCCCGCTGTACCGTAGGTTGTTCTTTAGTCACTGGTCATCCCCATATTTTTTGTTTTTCATTACGACTGTTTTTCACCTGCTTTTTGTATTTTTGAAGTTTTTCTGCCGAAAATTAGCAAAATTAAAAGGAAAATAGCAAATCAAACCCAAAAAATCCCCATAATTCATAATAGATCACAAACATCACCGCAACACATTATATACACTCTCATGCAATTTTTGTGGCCAGATTTCTCCGTTTTACCAATATTTTGCCTGAAAAATGGCTATTTCTACATATATACACACACCTAGGGGCTTAATTTGGTGTTTGGCCCCATATTCCTGTAGCTTCATGCTGTATAACGGCATATATACTTGGGTTACTCCAGAAAATTTTGAAATCAAACGTCAACCCTGAAAATAGTCAAAAATTGTGCCCTTATTTGCTATTTCTGTTATTGGTTCCGCATTGAGAATGCCTCCCCCCCTCCTAGTCGGAGTCCTCCTGGACGACAAGGTTTCTCCTCGGAGTATGTGCCGTGCATAGGTTGAAAAAGTCGTGCTAATGCGTGGCTGATTAATGTGGCCCTATTTTATGCATACTCGGTCAATGCATGGAAAAATTAATGCTGTGTAAGAGAAGGGAATAAGCAAGATGCTTATTGGCATTCGCCGTCGAGGTTTCCTGTTTTCTTGGCAAGTAGCAGCTGTAACTCTACAGCTCTTTGTTTAATGGTCTTTTTGGTCAGAGGCAACTGCGTTGCCGACACTGTTGATGGAGTCGTAGCTATTTCGGAGGATGTGTTAGCTATGGGCCGTATGGCCTTGGCTTTCCATTGGTAGCGTGGTGCGGCCAACTTTGCCCCTTGTTGGTTTGTCATCGGCACCCACTTATATTTGTTTGCCCGGTTGACCTGTAGATGTCTACTTTCCATCGTTGCTTGTACCGTAGGTATTTGCTTTGTCTTTTGATTTGGTATCCAAATGTGAGTGACATGAGGGTTTTGGCTAAGCATTTTCTTTGGAATCCATATCTGCTTGGTTACCTTGGTTTTTGGTTGCACCATTTGCTTTGTTAGAATTCGGTTGTCACATTGTGTTTTCCCCCTCATGGCGTTTCTATCCTTCCGCATCCATACTTGTTTACCTTGTTGTGGTAGTCTAGATTTTTGCAGTGTAGTCGGTGATTTCAGCTGTCTGTGATGAGCATGGTTGGCCGTTAGCTGGTAGTTGGTCTCAAGTTTCGTGTTGATCGTTGAGGGTATTTGTTCTTTGGTATTTGTTTCCAGTGATTGCATGGCTTGCATTTGATCCGGATGTTCCTTTTGAGCAAAAGCTACCACCTACTTTTCGTTTTCGTGCTGGATTTTGACCACCTGTGCTTTCCAGTCTATTTGGACATTGTATGCTTTTTGCCAAGGTTGCCCTAGCAGCATTGGTTGTTGTGTGCTTTCATCTGTCACCACATAGAATTTGTGTGGGTAAATATATTGATGTAACTGTATATGCAATATAATCCACCCTAATGTTTTCAATGGATGTGATGTGCTACTTTCTAGCACTTGGGGAGTAGGATGAAGTTGATCTGCGACTTGGAGCTGTTGGTATAATCCGTAAGAGATCAAATTTGCTTGAGCACCCGAATCGAGCAAGGCTGGTGATTCAACTTGATCATTGCCCACCTTGACTGTAATTATTGGCTCGATTGTGTCTTCTTCCAAGTTCATGAGTCGAATGGCATTGATTCTCAATGGTGGTTTACTTTGTTGTTGTTGTCGCAGAAGCCGTCTTTTTGCAATGCGTTCTTGTGCTTCGGTTTGAGCTTCCTCCCGTACTCTCTCTTTTTCTTTCATTCTTTGCTTTCCTTGATGAATTTGTTGGAGCATCTCCTGTGTGAGTGGAAGGTGATATCTCCTTAGTCGACACCCACTAATCCAGTTTGGCATTTCTTCACCTGCTAATGTAGCAAGCTTGACGGCCCCACTTTGTGATAGATCATGAATCACAAATGGTCCCATCCCTCTCTTTTTCAGTTTCTTGGCATGTTGCTTCAATGTATAAACAAGTACGTATATAACGTAATCTCCTGTTTTAAACTCTTTGGTACGCACATGTTTATCAAAAAACTCCTTTTGCCTTCTCTTTTTAGCATAGATCGAAGCGACCGCTCGTAAGCGGAGTTCATCTAGCTTTTCAAGATCATTAATTCTTGAAGAGAGTTCATGCCCTGTCCATTCCAAGTTTGTTGCTACGCGTAGAGTTGGGATTAAAAACTCTATGGGTAGTATAGCGTTTAGCCCAAGCACCATGTTGTATGGTGTTGTTCCTATTGAGGTTTTGTAAGCTACCCTGTATGCCCATAGTGTTGAGTGTAGCTACTGATCCCAGTCGGTCCTTGAATGTGACACTATTTTAGTGAGGACTGTGCATAGTGTTTTATTTGTGGCCTCCGCTTGCCCATTGGCCTGTGGATGGTATGGTGCTGATTTTCGATGTATGACCATGAAATCCTCTAGTAAATATTCAATGACTTCATTGAGGAAGTGTGTTCCACGGTCACTGACAATTTCTATCGGTAACCCGTAACGTACAAAAACATTCTCATACAAAAATTGAGCCGTGGTGCGTGCATCAGCTTTTTGTCTTGCTTTGGCTTCGACCCACTTTGTGAGATAATCCGTAGCCACAATGATATATTGGGTATGGGTGCGATATGCAGGGGGTGATATAGGTCCCACAAAATCAATTCCCCACTTTGCAAATGCCCTTGCCCCCATCATTGGCCTTAATGGCATCTCATCTCTTTTGATTGGTACCTTGGTGCGTTGACATGCATCACAACGTTTGACAAACTCTTCGGCATCCATTTGCAATGTAGGCCACCAGATTCCTGCAGTTAAGACAATTTTCGCCGTCTTATCGCCCGAAAAATGGCCTCCACTTACTCCGCTATGTGCATGTTCTAGAATTAGTAGGTATTCGCTTTCACTTGCACAGATTCGGAGTTGGTTGTCCTTGCCCCGTTTATAGAGTTGATTTCCAATTAACTGAAAGTCACGAGCTTCCAGCTCTATAGCTTTCTCCCGTGCTCTTGTAGTGTTCTCAGGGAATGTCCTGGTGGTTAGAAAGTCAATGATATATTGACTCCATGCAGGTGCTATGTTCACCCGAAACAATGTTGCGTGATCCACTGGTCGCTTGGCACTACATACTGTACAATTGGTAACGTAAGAATGTGTATCCGCATACATAGTTGGCCAATAAACTCCTAATTGTTTCAGTCTTTGGTGTGTTTTCACTGTTGAACAATGAAATGCACAACCCTGGACATGAGCCTCTTCCAGGTAGCACTTGAATTCTTCCGGATTTATACATAATCGTAGGATTAGGTCAGATTCAAGATGATACAGCCGTCCTGCTATCAACTGGAAGTTTTTTGTTTGTAGAATTGTTCGCTGTTTGTTTCTACATCTTGTATTATCAAACTCACTTCCAAAGGATAGAATGCTAACTATTTCCTGAGACCATTTGGGTACCATTTCGATGTTGAAAAGATAAGCATATGGTATGTCATCATCTACCCCTTGAGGGGCTTCCCCGTTGTGTATTCTTGAAAGATGATCAGCTTGCAGATGAGTTTTCCCCTTTTTGACCACCACTGTGAAGTCAAATTCTAGCAATATAATAAACCAGCGTACGATTCTCCCTGTATTGCAAGGTTTATTTACTAGGTATAAAAGAGCTTGATGATCCGTGAAAAACACAAATTTGTTTGCAAGCAAATAATGCCGAAATTTCTTCACAGCATAAATCATTCCTAACCCTTCCCTTTCGGTGGTTGTGTAGTTCTTTTCTGCACTGTTTAACTGTCGGCTCGCATAGCAAACTGGAAAATCCATTGTTCCGTCTCCAGGTTGAGCTAGAATGCTACCAATGGCATATGCCGAAGCATCAATGTGCACATGGAATATCTTGTACCAATCTGGTGCCTTTAGCACAGGTGCGGATATAAGGTTTTCTTTCAGCCTTTGGAATGAAGTCTCACACTCATTGGTCCATTCGAAATTGACTAGCAAACGATACAAAGGTTGTGCGATAACCGCATACATGTATATGAATCTTCGATAATATCCACAGTGCCCCATGAAGGATTGCACTTGTTTTGCATTAGTAGGCCTGGGTAGGTCTACAATGACTTTGACTTTGTCTAGGTCTGTGGTTATGCCGTTTCTTGAGACAATGTGCCCTAAGATTCGTCCTTGCTTAACCATAAATACACACTTTTCCGGGTTTAGACAGATTCGATATGTTTTGCACTTTTCAAAGACTTTTTGCAAATGGTCAATATGTTCTTCTCGCAGAAGAGAGTGTACACATAGGTCATCTATGTAAATTTCTAAGAATATTCTTAGGTATTCCTTGAAAGCATGAGTCATTAACCTCTGGAAAGTGGCTGGTGCATTTGTTAGGCCAAATGGCATAACTCGATATGCATAAATCCCCCATTCTATGGCAAAAGCTGTTTTGTGTTGATCCTCCCTTGCTATTGCCAATTGGTTGTATCCTAAAAACCCATCCAGAAAGGAATAAGCCCGTTTCCCGGCCACTCGCTCAAGGACATGTTCTGTAATTGGCAAGGGATAATTATCCCTTACGGTTGCCGCATTCACCTTTTTGAGGTTTACGCACACTCCCAGTTTTCCATTCTTCTTGGGAACGACCACAATGGGTAAAACCCAGTCTGTATGTTCAATTTCATAGATGAACTCTGCGTCCATCAGCTTATCAATCTCTTCTTTGATTCGTTTGGCAAATGTGTCATTATATGTATAAGGACGTTGTTTGCTAGGTTTTGCATCTGATTTTAAAGGAATTGTATGTTGGCATATTAATGGATCAACTCCTTTAAGGTCTTTATAGGACCAAGCAAACACATCTTTATATTTCGTTAGAAGTTGTGTAAGCTGTGCTTCCTCCTCAGGCTCTAAATCATTAGCTATATAGACCGGCTGAGGCTTTTCACCTGGTTCTGCGAGGTCTATTCTTTTTGCGTTTTCAGGCCCTTCGTAAGATTCTTGGTTGGTTCTCTCCCTGATTGGTGGTGTCAAGATGATTTTTCTTTCCTGGATAGTAAATTTCCTATAGTGAGGTGGTACGTTCATGTTGCCCTTTTCTGACTCCCCTTTACCATCACTATCCTCTTCAGCGGTCCAGATCTCCCTCAAAGACCGTTTCAGTTCTTGGTATTTCTGTTTACGCTCTAGTTTGGTCCACTCTTGGTATTTTGTTGGTTCTTTTTTTGTTTTTTCAGATTTTTGTGATTTTGTTTGAGCCCGAGCTTTTCTTTCCCGATTCTCTTGTTCTCGCGTTCGTTCTTTTTTATTTTCTGAGAATTTTTCTGATATTTGATCTTTCACACAATCCTCTGCTTTTACAAGCATCAAATAGTGAGTTTTTCCTTTTATCCTGGGCATCAGGTTCTGTCTCACTTTATTTTCGGCTCTTTTCTTCCTATAGCGTTCTTGGCGTCTAGGGTGTTGATTAGCAAAATCATAAAACTTGATATTCTCTGCTTCATTCCCACGCTCACTGGAGGTGTCCGAACACTCATTATCTGCCTCATCATTTACTTCCACTTGCTCAGAAGAGTTGTAAAACTCTTCTTGTTCTGGAGGTGCTACCGTCTCTTTTTCTGGCATCACGCTTACCATGTAATAGGGTAGCACATCGTAACCATCCTTATCGCAAAATTTTGTTGTTGGACTGTCGGTAATGGTACATACATCTAACGTTGTCAGTATGTGTTCCCATTCTAGAGGCTCCAAGGCATCTTCAGGGAATGGCTCCGGAATATGCTCTTTGTCTTCAATTGCTCTTTCTAAGATGCAATCCTCTTTTCTTAAGCTTCCACAATGTGAAGCTCCGCACATCCATAGCTCTTTTGGTTGCCCCAACCATGCTGGTAGTTCTAGTCCTGCTATTGTAGCCGAATCAAACTCTTCCACAGGTGTTTGGTTTACATCCTTGTAACTATGGTCTTTCAAGTGTATTTTAGTTGTCGTCTCGCCATGTCTGAGGTATATGTGGTCATAACCCCAATCTTGGACCATCTTCAGTTGTCGCATGAATGGTCATCCCAAGATTATCTCATAATTGTTCTTTTTGTCGAAATTGACTATTGCAAATGTATGCTCATACTCGATCCCGCACGAAGTGACAATTACCTTTTCCAAGAGTCCGAGAGGCTTCTCCATGAAACCATCTGCCAACTGTAGCTTCATTCGGGTAGCCCTCAGAGCTGGTTTTCCCCATTTTTTCCAGACTTCCTTCGTGGCGATAGCAACTCCCGCTCCACTGTCAAGAATAGCTTTGGAAACCACTCCTTGGAATTCTACAGGTAGCGTTGTGTTTCCGTCTTCTCCCTCACAATATTCTCCAACCTTATTCAATGGTACCGGCCTAGTGTTTAGATTAGGCCTGTCCAACTCCCTGATTCCTTCTTGTAGTTTCAAGGTGTGGTTTTTTACTCCAAATTTTTCCAGGCATTTTCCTACTGTGGTCCACATGTTTGGCCTTAGCTTTAGGAGTTCTGCTAACGTGATTGTGCATGCCACCGGGGTGGCTAACAGCTCAATCAATCCTTGTGAGTCCATCACCTTGTTAGAAGAAAATCTTTGAGATGGAATTGCCCTCACTTCCGACTTAGCTTCGTATTCTCTTAGGTAAGAGGGTAAAGTTCTCAAAGAGTCTGGTTGGCTGTGTCCCGAACTAATAGATCCTTGGTCTCCCCCTTGTGAATGCACCTCAAAGTTTATTTGTGATCTTGCCTCAAATTCTTCAATAGGAGGTAGGATCACATTCTTTCCTTTTCTCGTGCTATTCATGTGGTCATTCATTCTATTAGCCTCGTTGGCCTCTCTGATTTGCTTTCACAGATCATCTAGACCATTACCGTCCTTTCCCATCTCTCCCAATATTCTAGGACGGACCCCGTCACTTGCCCCTTCGGTGGTATTGGGCACTATGATAGGCTCTCCTCTGGACTCATATTCATTAGTGAGTCTTTCCTTTGTTTCCTCATGTTTCTCTATTGTTGGTTGGATAGGGGTTGGAACTGGCACATCATGGCAATTTGCCGGTTTTTCCAATGGGTCTTCCATCAATGATTGAGCTGTCTCGATCATCTTTTTACACATATCCAACCTTTGTTTTTCTATTTCCGCATATGGATATGTCATCCATCTTTGCTCCTAGGTCTGGTTTTTTTTAAGCCAAGCTTCATAAGCTCTTAGAAGCGCCTCCAGCTGCTCGTTTACTTTGTCTGCTAGCACATATCCTCCTGATCCTGCACTTTTGGGCTTAGCTATTTCCTTTGGTGCTATGGCTGCTGTGGTGTGTGAGCTTAGGCTGGCTAGATCTTCTAACCGCTCCAACCTGTTCTTTGTATGTTTCAACTCATCGGATAGGGCGGGTTGCTCTCGTTCTTTCCTCGCTTTCCTACGCGCCTTTCTTGCCTTCCAAGTGCTTCTCGGATTTTTCGTTTCTGAACTTTGGGCATCCGTCTTTGGTTCTTCTATTATGGGTTCATTCGTCCTTCTTTGGGCTTGGGCCCGTGTCACCGCCTGAACAGGTATGACTGTTTCACTTTCTGATACTCCACTGGAAGGTACTGTTTCCAACAGGTTCAAGGTGGTTTTTGCTCCTTTACTCGGGTTTTTAGGGCAATCGGGAATCAAATGAGTAATTCCACATTCTGGGCAATACGCATTGACTCTAATGATTTCATCATGGGGACAGTCTCTCAGCCAATGGTCTCCGCCACACTTGTAACAGGGGCCCTTGGGTTGTTGAGGTGCTCCTTGAGCTCCCCGTTGCTGGTAAGTCTGTCTCTGTCCGCCCATGCCTCCATTGGCTATGAACAACAATGTTCGTTCATCTAAGTTATATCTTCCTTCTCCTGCGGCCTGTATAGCAGTTGGAGGTCCTTGATTCCCCATCATGCTCCATGGATCTGGTGTCAAGGGTTCCTCTGGTGGATAATAGATAGGGTTCGCCGCATATCCATTGGGATCCTCATAGTATGCATGCATAGGCACCAAAGCCTTTTCTTCTGGTTCAGTTACCGTTGGGGTGTATCTTACACCAACTGGTCGTAATCCTGGTAGGGGTGGTTGTTGCCCCAACACCGGTTGTGGTCTCTCTACACCTACAGGTCCTGGCAAGTTGCCTGCTTGATATCTAGGCATAGGTGGAACTTGAGGGGAAGCTACAGGAGCTTGGGGAGCATAAGGTCTCTCCCTCACATATCCCTTGTTATAGTAACATTCCTCGGTCCCATGGTTTGTCCATTTTTGTTCAATAGCACACCACTTGGGCGGTTTAGCCTGGGGTTTGGCGTACAAGTTGATCTTTTTTAGCACTTCATCTACAAGCTGTTCTTGGTTTACCGCTATTTCTCCTTTCAGTGTTGTCTTGGAGGACTTGCTCCCACTTTGATGTGAAGATGAATCGTCATCAAGGTCCTTGAACTCCCCTTCTTTGTAAACCGCACAATTGTCCACAAGGTACAAGGCTTCCTTGGTCAACTCATTCAACTTAGTGATCCTCTTCATATGTAAGTCTTTTTGAAGATCTGCACTCCTTAGTCCTTGGATGAATATCAGCATAAGTCTGGACTGAGTTGGCAGTTCTTCAACAGGACAGAACTTAACATATCTCTTTAGTCTTAGGGTTGCCTTCCGTACAGATTCTCCATCTTTTTGTTTGAATTTATGGATTTGTGAAACGGTATTATGAGCTATTCCCCTTTGAGAGAATTCCTCAATAAACTCGTCAAACACTTCCTCCATCGACTCAAAGTCTCTACGCTCTACAAAGTCAAACCAAGTTGCAGCATCATCCTCTAGGGTTAGTCCAAACCCTGAGAATTGGGTAGGAAAGTCTAACACCTCTTCCGCTCTAATCACACGTACAAAGGCTGCTACATGATCTCTTGGGTCTCTGTTTCCTGTGTATTTCCTGTTTACCCATTTTTGCACTTGAGAAGGTCTAATTCTGCGATGGTCTACAAACCTCATCATGGGATCACCCCTTCCAAGTCTATACCCCTCCTCAGGCCTTCTGTAATAGGCTGGTTCCTCGCCCAACGGTGCTCCTAAGCCATAATTTCTAAAGGTTCTCGCCGGAGGTGGTCCTTCTCTTCGAACTCGTTCCATGGGTGGTCCTCCAAGTTTGGTCAACCCTTGTGTCTTTGGATTACTCTCTGCTTGATACCTTGAATAGTGTGGTGGTTCTTGCAAATCCCTGATCCCTCGAGCCGCTGGATAACCCTCTCGGTTTCTGTCTGGTTCCATTGTCGCACTTTGTCTAAGCCATGCCTGCAATGATGGCTGGTTTACTGGTTGGTCTTGGTTGTTGAATGCTCGCGGTCTGGGGGAATGTGATGTAGCATCATACTCATCTGAGAATGGATTCGTTGACTTGCTTGGGGTGTGGACGACTCTCGACATTTCCTCAGGGGCATATGCTGATGCTCCTGGACCTGTTGCTCTTTCTACTTCCTCTGGGAGAATACGTTGGTATTCTCGCCCATATCTATCAACAAAAACTATGCCCTTCCCCGTAGCAGTTTCATAAGAGAATAAGTAAAGAACTTTGTCTTTGCTTAGTTCGTCTATGTATGGTTCTTTACTGCGAAAGTAAGAGACAATACCCTCGCTCTCGTGTTTGTAGATTCCCACATTCTCGTTATAAGTTGGAACCATCCCATAGCTCTTCACTCCATGCCTCTATTGCAACTCTCCACTCTTTCTTGAGGCCATCTTTATTCTCCTTGCCATGGAGCTAGGAAACATTACAAACCTCCCATCCACAACAAGATTGTCAAGTTCAAAAACAATTTCTCTACATGTTCGGTTGCCAAAGGACTTCGCACCCTCAAAGCGCCATTACTTGCAAACTGCACAACAACGCCGTGCTACAGGTCACACCAATGTGGACCTTTGGGTGCATGGTTGCCTCTACCCTAATGATCCAGCCATCAATGTGTACCCAACATTCAATAGCCTTGCTTCATTTGTACAATATGTAGGTAGAGGGGAGCAAGGTCTTCTTAGATACTGCAAGTGATTGTCGACTATTGGAGCTAATAGTGCACAATGGTCTTTGCATCATTGTCAACTTCTTTACTATACCACTAGTGGATTCCAGGAAAGAATCTTTCATGCGGAGGAGGAAGTGGAAACTCTTAAGCTACATGTGGAAGAGAAGGATGCTAAGATTGTGAAGCTTGAAGATAAGATTCTGCATCTTAAAATATGCCCTTAAGTGCAAGGGAACGTAAGAGGAGCTTCAATGCCATAGAGACTTTAGACCCCAAAGGTGGTGCTAGAAAAAGAAGGGTTACATCTACAAGGTACATTTTGCTACGCTCCAATCTGTGTTTCTGTGGTAATGTTTTTGTCCATTCTTGTAGGAATTTTGTAATAATGTTTTTGTTCATTCTTGTAGGAATTTTATCCAAGAGCTATGTGGTGGCCACAACTAGAAGGATCGCATCCATTTGTTAAGTTTGTGCCTCAAGAAATCAGATGTCATAGCCCTTTTACAATCACCAAATGCAGAACATTTAAACAATGCAATGACAAAGGAGGTGATGCGAAAGTTTTCAAATCTTGTGAGTGATGTTGATGTACAGAAGGCTTGCGATGAAGTTGGAATTAGTACTAAGGGATACATTGCATTATATGGTCTCCTTAAGGATACTTTAAGGGAAAGAGGAATTACTGAGAATTTTTTTCCTATACCACTTAAGGTTAATCTTGCTAAGAAGGCCTCAAACAAAGACATGTACTTTTGAATAGGAGGCTATTTGCACATAGAGGAGATAATGCCTTCATCCATCTTTACCAAGCAGTCCAAAGGAGTTAAGAAACGTACCAATGCAAGTGTAGGTGCAGACAGGGTGGACAAGGGATTTCCTTACTCAATCTCAAATAATATTTTTGTTGATTTGAGAAGACTTTAAAATGGCAATGATACATTTTTATGCTGTACCACCTAATGGTGAGCCTACAGTAATGCAGTTTTATTTTCAAGTATGGTTTTCCTTATGTTATTTTGGACGTTTTTCAGTGCTAGGCTCAAAGTTGGTCTTTGTGCTCAAGCTAAACGAGTGTCAGATTGTGAAGAAATGAAGATTAGAAAGGATAAACATTACTCTCATGAACGAGGCATTATCTCATGCAAAACGTACATCTATGAACGAGGATTGTGCACCATCTTTCAGTGTGTAGTCGGAGAAAGAAATTTGGTGGCTTGGTGCTATTGAGGTTCCCAAGGAGACCCATGGAGTGCTTTCTTGGATTTCTGAACGCATTCCATGGATAACAGATGTCATTAAGGCACAACTAGCTGGGAAAAAACTCCAAGTAGATGGCATAGGGGAGTTTGAAGTTGACTGCCACTTAGGTGGTGATGTGAAAACAATCAAGTGCATTCTAGGGTGCAAACAAGGGGCAAGAGCTTTGTATCCTTGTCCATTTTGCATTAAGGGCTATAAGAGGAATGCACGTAAGATCGCAATGGTCGACAAAATAGAGGAAGATGACTGTAAAATTTAATGGTCTAGTAACTTGTGTGTAGCGGAAAATAGCATGAACATAGTGAGCATTTCATTACAATAGATTCCTAATGAGAATAACAAGAGTGCTTGGGTGGAGAGAGCAACAAAAAGTATAACACCTAGTTAGATAGCATGAACAATACTTCAAAAGAGAGAGAAATTAAGCAATTGACAGCAATTGAGGACCGGATTTGGATGGAGCCGGTTCCCCCTCCAAAAGGTTTTGTATTATGGTTTCTCCCATCAAGAGAGACATTTTACAATACAATTCTTTGTATTCCTTCAATACTAGTTAGTGTAGTGAAAATGGAAACTTCAAGCACTAAGCAAAACACTTATCAAACACAACATCAATTCCCTCACGGTCTCAGACCCAAGACCTCACACACCTTAGAAGATGGTGAGAGCTAGCGGGGTATGAGAGTAGATTGAGAGGAAGAAGGAGTAGTCTTATAAGAAAGATGTACATCTCCTCATATAATCACTCATATTAGCATAGCTTAGCTTAGTAATTAGCATGGTAGAGGAGATGATAATGCATTGAAGCTTGGTTCTTGGTTCGATTTGCATCACAAAGCCAAGAGTTGTTGGTGTAGGTCTCCCTTCTCACAAGCTTGGTGTAGGTGATAAGCTTTCCATTAAAGCTTGAGAAGAGAGAGAGAGAGAGTCTTCTTACTCTACACATAGATTGTGTGAGTGTGTAAGTGAATAATGCCTTTGAAAAATCAGCCCCCTCTCTCTCTTGGTCGACCCCCCATGCTATTTGCTCATGCTCACTCCCTATTGGACCTCCCCAGGCTCAGCCAATGAAAATTAAGCAACATAAGTGATAGTCTTCTGATATGTGTCCCCCTTTCCCCTTTTGTGAGAGATTTTTCTTATTAATTAATGCAACTAAACTCTCTTGGACCCCTTTGTCTCCTGGCCAATAGGAATCAGGCAAGCCATTGGGCTATTGAATGCTCATTGGACCCCTAGGGAGACTGTCCAATAGTCTTCTAGAGAGCTTAATTCTTATTGGTTCTTTTATTAAGTATTTTTAAATTAATTAAACTAGACTTACTCTAGCCTAATTCTCATTGGTCCACCTCCAAGGACATCCAATAGGATTTGAGTACACCTTGTGGGCATCTGGGCTAGGGAGCTCACATGTGTCCCTCTTTCCCCTTGTGTATAAAGGAAGCTTGTGTGTGTGTGTGAGTTTATCTCTCATCCCCTACTTCTTGGGCTCGCCCCCTCCTTTGTAGGGCTTGAGAAAGACTTTTGGGACACATACAAAGCATCCAATTTCCCTTGACCTTTGGACACAACCTTTGAATTTTGGAACCTTAGCATTTTGGAAATCTTAATGGGCTGAACCTTAGGGTCTTTTAAGCCCATTGTTGCACATTGCTCTTTTGCAGATGCCCCACCCCCTTTGGATCCCTATTTTTGCTTCTTTGGATCCCTACTATGGCCGATCTTCTAGCTTAACCAATATTCTAGCTTTTTCTCCCCTGGCACTTCCCATATTAAATGATCATTTTAACATGAGAAAATCATTTAGGAGAATTAGATATTGATTATTATGAAATTATCTCTCTCTTGAAATCATAGTCGTCCTCGACTATGGGGTAGATAAGATAAGGCATATTCATTAGTCCTTTTTCCTAGCGGGTAGAGGATCCCTATGTTAGCCTATGACATCATTCGAGAATGGATGACTAGTCCATTTGGCGCTTGAGAGCCTAAGCTTCCGCAAGCATGTCTGCACATTCGTCCTATCAATATTCCATAGTAGAGTGACAAGCTCTACTTGGTGTTTGGGAGACGTCGTCTCCGCAAACTTGATCTAAGCATGCATACTACTTCAAATTTGTGCACAATAAAGAAAAAGAGAGTCTTATAAGACAAAAACTTTGTTCATTTTTAACATTTGCACATTTGCTTACTCCTGGGAAGCATTGTAAGCATTAACAAGGTTTAGGTTATCCTTTGATTGTATGCCTTGCATCCATCTAGCATCTTTAAAAGGATAATTCTTAAACTTAATAAGATATCGTCGGATAGTCTTACCACCTCTTAGTACCTTGTCTTCATGTCAAAGGATGGACTCAGGCTGTGGACTCAGGCTGGAGCACCTCTTTTTGGTCCTCAATCTCCGGTGGGTCTTCAATAGTTGGTTCTTGAGGTGGCTCTCCTTTCTAAGGCTTTAGTAGGCTCACATGAAAAGCATTGTGTATGAGAAAATGGCTGGGCAACTTGAGTTGATAGGCCATCTCATTGATTGGCCTAAGAATCTGGAAGGAACCATAGTACCTTTTTGCTAACTTAGATAGTACTTCTGGTGTCCCGTAGGATTCTTGCCCGTCGTGTGCCTTAATTGAGCTTTGGAAAATTTTAATAAGACTTAATCATTTTCTTTAAAATCTCTTGTCAAAAAATTCACTTTTCTTTCGATATTTATGAAGTTTATTCTCTCTTAGAACGGAGACAGAGATAAAGGAAAGAGGGGTGGCCCGGGGAAAGAGAGAAGAGGAGGCAGGGAGAGAGAATGAGAGAGAGAGAGAGAGAGAGAGAGAGAGAGAGAGAGAGAGAGAGAGAGAGAGAGAGAGAGAGAGAGAAGGGAAGGGCTGGCCGTGGGGGGGGAGAGAGGGGGGGGCTGGCAAGAATTGTGAGAGGGAAAGAATGGACTGTATTGTTTTTTTTAAGAGGGAAAAAAGGGAGTGCACGGGTGGCTTAAACCAAAAAAAAAAAATCCTCCCAAAAGCACTAGCATATCTAGCATATCTGTGTGGTGCTTTTGGGATGATTTTTTTTTTTGGGTTTAAGCCTCCCTTGCACTCTCCTTCTTACCCTCTTTTAAAAAATAAAAACACTCCTCTCTCTCCCCCCCCCCCCCCCCCCCCCCCCCCGCCCGCCTCTCTCTCTCTCTCTCTCTCTCTCTCTCTCTCTCTCCCCCCTTCTTGAATTACTTGGGGACATGCCATCTCTTCTATTGGTCTTCAAATTGATCCAAAAAAAGTAGATGTCATTATATGATGGCCTCATCCTACTATTCATCCCTACTGTGGAAGAAATTCATATTTTACTAGGTATGGTAGATTAATATTGTAAATTCATTTAGACTTATGCTAAGATAGCATTTCCTATGACGGGTCAATTAAAGGATCAAGGTAAAGTGTTTACTTGGGGTGAAGAGAAACAACATAGTTTTGACAAGCATGATGTAGATTCCACTACATCACCCATTTTAGCTATTGCTGATATCCCCAAACCATTTGTGCTTGAGATAGATGCAAGGAGCCGCCAGGCTATTGGAAAAGTGCTACTACAAACTTGTGGCCCTATTGCATCTGCAAACGAAAAATTGGATTTTTCTTTGCAGAATTATGTTGTTATGAGCGTCAGATTTATGCCAGCATTCATGCCTTTAAGAAATGGTGACATTTTTACTGTGGTGCTCAGTTTGAAATCTTTTTGACCATGAAGGCATCGAATGGTTCACTTTTTGTTTTGTTAGCCAATGAAAAAATCCAGCATTCCAAGAACTTCTCACGTGATCATATGTCTATGTTACTTTCTGTTGTTACACAAGCTCAAGATAGATATTGAAAGTACACTGCTGAAAAACATTGTTTGGTTACTTTTGAAGAGGTGACCATATTTTTATACGTTCACCAAACTATTTTGAGAGTCTCAAGACTACTCTAGCTCCCAAGTTATCTTCTTGCTATTGTGGTCCATTTAAGATCATCAAATGCATCAGTGTTGTTGCCCATAAGTTGCATTTACCATGAAATCATACAATGTTTTGTGTTAGTTGTTTAAGGAATTAGTTAAGCATTGATGATAATATTGTTGTTAAGTATGGAGCCTGATTTACCCTTGTAATTTTCTGTGGTAAAAGCGCACATTTGTAAGGCCCCCATTATGAGGAGAAGCCATCGTGCGTGAAGGAAAATCACTCACCGGAAACCAAAATTTTCACGGACAAGAATCAGGGGCAACTTTAAAGGCCTCGGGGGCGGAGGCCCTCGAGAATTTTTTTTCGCCGGAATATTATGGCCGGACGGCGGCCGAAAAGTGGTCGAAAAACAACCGGTCGGTTGGCTGGTGGCCGGTAGTCAATGGCCGATGGCCGGTGGTCGGAAGTCAATGGCCGGTGGCCGGTGGTCGAAAGTCAATGGCCAATGCCCGGTGGCCGAATTCAAAAGCGAACTTGTCTTCTCAAGGACGGCCACACATGGGCAGATTGGAGGGTCCGATTTGGACTTATTCGCACAAGGGCGGCTACACATGGCTGTCTCTCATAAGAGAGGGCAACCCTTTTGGCCTATAAAAGGAGGCCATTTCTACACACATTTCATAGTGTGAAGTTGATGCAACAAGGTGAGTGTGAGGTGATGAGAGTGAAGCAAGGCGGAAGCTCCATTAAGGGTATAATCCCTTTGTAAACTACTTCTTGTTTTGTAGTACTAAAGCCATTGAGTGGCTGCTTTCCCGTGGACGTAGCCCACATTGAGTGAACCACGTATATCGTGTGTACTCTCTTTCTCTCTCTCTCTCTCTCTCTACTCTATAATCTCGTGTATATAAATATGTCTCTCTCCATTAAGTAATCTACTCAATTATCTATTTAGCTACGTCTTATTTCCTAACAACTGGTATCATAGCAAGATTTGCTCCTAGCTAAATTATCTCAAGGAAAGGATTCCTTGAATTGAGTGGGAGTTATGGCGGAGGAAGGGAAGCTCAAGATTGAGAAGTTCAACGGCAAAAACTACCAACATTGGAAGATGCAAATTGAAGACTATCTCTACCAGAAGGACCTCTATTTGCCACTAGGCGGTCTTGCGAAGAAGCCCGCAACAATGGCAGATGAAGCATGGATTGTCCTTGATCGAAAGGAAACAATCCGGTTAAGCTTGGCGTCAACGGTGGCCTTCAATGTTTCGGAGATGAAGACCACGGAGGACTTGATGAAGTCACTTGACGACTTCTACGAGAAACCATCGGCATCCAATAAGGTATTTCTTATGAAGCGCTTGTTCAATCTAAAGATGGCAGAGAATGGTTCAGTTGCAGAACACCTAAATGACTTTAACACAAACATAAGTCAACTTCGATCAGTGAAAATCAATTTCGATGACGAAGTGCAAGCTCTCCTTATACTATCATCTCTACCGGATAGTTGGGACAGCCTTGTGATGGCTGTAAGTAATTCTATCTCTGGCACAAATACTCTTAAGTTTGATGATGTTGTGGGTGTTCTCCTAAGCGAGGAAATGCGAAGGAGAAGCACAGGAGAATCATCAAGTGTTGCACTATTAGTGGAAACAAGAGGAAGGCTTAAGGAGAGGTTCAAAAACCAAAAGGGTCGTGATCGCTCAACGCGAAGCAAGTCACGCACAAAGTCAGTTCTTGAATGTTGGAACTGCGGCAAGAAGGGCCACGTCAAGAAGGATTGCTGGTCCAAGAAGAAGAAGGAGAAAGAGTCTCAAGACAACAAGCCAACATCGGAGGCCAATGTGGCAGGTAAAGTAGAGCAAGATGCTCTAATTCTCTCATTAGACAATGTGTCTAATTCCTGGATAGTAGATTCCGGGGCTTCATTCCATGCGACACCACACAAGCAACATTTCCAAGACTATACCAAAGGTAATTTTGGGTATGTTACTTGGGAGATGATGAAGCTTGTGAGATTGTCGGCAAAGGTACAGTTTCTGTCAAAACTGCTAACGGAAATGAATGGAAGCTTAAAGATGTTAGGCATGTTCCTTCTCTTCGCAAAACTTTGATCTCTACAGGACAATTGGACGATGAAGGTCACAACATTGCATTCGGAAACAAACGGTGGAAGATCTCAAAGGGATCTTTGGTGGCTGCCAAGGGTAAAAAAGTCGGTACACTTTACTTGTGTACTGTTAGCACGCAACCTTCAGCTTGTGCAACAACTACAGAAGTTGACAGTGCGGTGTGGCACTACCGACTTGGGCATATGAGTGCCAAAGGAATGCAAATCCTTCAAACAAAGAAGCTTCTACCAGGTTTGAAAGAAGTGGACTTAGAGTTCTGTGAAGATTGTGTTTATGGTAAACAAAAGAGGGTAAAATTTCAAAAATCACGAAATGAAAGAAAAAATAAAAAACTTGAGTTGGTTCATTCTGATGTTTGGGGTCCTACAAGTACACCATCACTTGGTGGCTCATTGTACTATGTAACATTCATAGACGATGCGACTAGAAAAACATGGGTTTATGTCATGAAGAATAAATCCAATGTATTTTCCATATTTCAAAGGTGGAAAGCCTTTGTGGAGAATGAAACAGGTACCAAGGTTAAATGCCTCAAATCCGACAATGGAGGCGAATATTGCAGCCAAGCTTTTGAAAGCTTTTGTGCTAGCAATGGCATTCGGACGCAAAGGACAACCCCAAGGACACCTCAACAAAATGGGATTTCGGAAAGGATGAATAGGACAATCATGGAACGAGCACGAAGCATGCGGCTACATGCAGGCCTATCGCTTGAGCTTTGGGCGAAAGCTGTAAGTACGTCTGTGTACTTAATCAATCGGTCACCCTCAACGGCATTGGATGGGGGAGTTCCAGAAGAGGCATGGACAGGTAAACCGGTGAATTATGCATTTTTCAAAGTGTTTGGGTGTGAGGCTTTCATGCACATAGATAGAAGCTTAAGATCAAAGTTAGATGCAAAGTCCAAAAAGTGTTTCTTCATTGGCTATGGAGAAGGAGACTTTGGGTATCGCCTATGGAATCCTGAAGATGGTAAAATCTTAAGGAGTAGGGATGTAATTTTTAACGAACAAAATATGTACAAAGATTACTTGGAAAGAAAACAAACAAAAGAAACAGGTGATGAGTACATAGAGCTTGAGGACGGTGAAGACTCAAGGACTGCAAACGGTGACAATGTGCAACAACGTCAACCAAATGAGGAGCCTCAACCTATTCCCCGAAGATCTACAAGAGAAAGTAGACCTCCAGAAAGGTTTGTTCCTTCCTTCAACCATCTCTTGATCTCAGATTCTGGAGAGCCGGAATCATATGAAGAAGCTATGCAACATGAATCCAAAGAAGAATGGACGAAGAGCATGCAAGTGGAGATGGACTCACTACATCGCAACCAAACATGGGAGTTGGTTGAGTTGCCTAAAGGTAAGCGGGCACTTCAAAACAAATGGGTGTACAAGCTAAAGGAAGAAGAAGGTGGGAAGAAAAGGTACAAGTCTAGGCTTCTGGTAAAAGGTTTTTCTCAAAAGAAAGGTATTGACTTCAATGAAATATTTTCTCCCGTTGTAAAAATGAACTCAATTAGGCTTGTCTTAAGCCTTGTGGCTGCTCATGATCTAAATCTCGAGCAAATGGATGTAAATACGGCATTCCCTCACGGTGACTTAGAGGAGGAAATCTACATGCTTCAACCAAAGGGGTATGAAGTAAAAGGTAAGGAGAAAATGGTTTGCAGATTAAAGAAGAGCTTGTATGGTTTAAAGCAAGCATCAAGACAATGGTACTTGAAGTTTGATCGATGGATGTTGGATCATGGATTCACAAGATGCAACTCGGATCACTGCGTCTACACGGAGAATTTGGGAGATGGGAAATTCATCATCCTAATGTTGTATGCTGATGACATGTTGATTGCAAGTGCTAACATGCAGGATATCAAAGACCTAAAAGAGGAGCTGTCCAAATCTTTTTCAATGAAAGATTTAGGTGCTGCAAAGAGGATACTTGGTATGAAAATATCAAGGGATAGGACGAAGAAGACAATAAAGCTATCTCAAGAAGATTACATCAAGAAGGTACTAGAAAGGTTTGCAATGCAAAATGCAAAATGCAAAACCAGTTTCTACACCTTTGGCTGGTCATTTTAAACTAACGAAGGATATGTGTCCAAAGACACAAGAGGAGATAGCGTATATGTCTAAAGTTCCATATGCTGCAGCGGTAGGTTCTCTAATGTATGCTATGGTCTGGACAAGGCTAGACATTGCACATGCAGTGGGAGTTGTGAGTAGGTTCATGGACAACCCAGGTAAAGAGCATTGGCAAGCTGTGAAGTGGATACTTAGGTACCTAAAAGGGGCAACAACAAATGCTTTGTATTTTGGAGGAACTGATATTTTTCTAGAAGGGTATGCTGATGCAGATATGGCAGGTGACAAAGATACTCGAAGGAGCACTACTGGCTATGTGTTCACGGTTGGAGGCACAACAGTAAGCTGGGCTTCAAAGCTGCAGAAAGTGGTTTCACTTTCTACCACGGAAGCAGAGTATGTAGCAATGACGGAGGCAAGCAAAGAAATTCAGTGGCTTCACAGATTCTTAGAAGAGCTTGGATTCAAACAAGACAATTGTGTCTTGTACAGTGATAGCCAAAGCGCTATCCATCTTGCGAAGAACTCAGCCTTTCATTCAAGGACAAAGCACATTGAGGTGAGATATCACTTCATATGCACTCTTTTGGAAGAGGGAAAACTAAAGCTAGGAAAGGTGCATACAAGTGAAAATCCTGCAGACATGTTTACAAAGGTGGTCAACAAGGAGAAGTTGAGCTTTTGCTCATCTTCAATCGGCATTCAAGGATAAGAAGCCAGAATGGAAAGCAGTCACAGGTTTGGTTTGGAGATCAGTCTCCAAGTGGGAGATTGTTAAGTATGGAGCCCGATTTACCCTTGTAATTTTCTGTGGTAAAAGCGCACATTTGTAAGGCCCCCATTATGAGGAGAAGCCATCGTGCGTGAAGGAAAATCACTCACCGGAAACCAAAATTTTCACGAACATGAAATTTTTTTTTCGTCGGAATATTCATTTTGCCGGAATATTATGGCCGGACGACGGCCGGAAAGTGGTCGGAAAACAACCGGTCGGTTGGCCGGTGGCCGGTAGTCAATGGCCGATGGCCGGTGGTCGGAAGTCAATGGCCGGTGGCCGGTGGTCGGAAGTCAATGGCCGGTGGCCGAATTCAAAAGCGGACTTGTCTTCTCAAGGACGGCCACACATGGGCGGATTGGAGGGTCCGATTGGACTTATTCGCACAAGGGCGGCTACACATGGCTGTCTCTCATAAGAGAGGGCAACCCTTTTGGCCTATAAAAGGAGGCCATTTCTACACACATTTCATAGTGTGAAGTTGATGCAACAAGGTGAGTGTGAGGTGGTGAGAGTGAAGCAAGACGGAAGCTCCATTAAGGGTATAATCCCTTTGTAAACTACTTCTTGTTTTGTAGTACTAAAGCCATTGAGTGGCTGCTTTCCCGTGGACGTAGCCCACATTGGGTGAACCACATATATCGTGTGTACTCTCTCTCTCTCTACTCTATAATCTCGTGTATATAAATCTGTCTCTCTCCATTAAGTAATCTACTCAATTATCTATTTCGCTACGTCTTGTTTCCTAACAATTGTGGAACCATGTGTTTTAGTTGAATTCATCAAACGACCAAGTTTACCTCATGAATCAAAATGTATTTTAGATTCTCGTGTCTTATGTAGAGTTAGGATATGGAGTGAGCTTGATGAAGTAAGCTCTTTTTTTGGGACACTGTCTGTGCATCACTAGTGCCATCCTCCTTCGCCATCAAATACACCCACTCTCTCCTCCTCTTTTCCTCCTCTACCACCACTCCTGCTCCATGACCTCCGCCTATCCCCTCTCCTCCTCCCTATCCTACACTCGCTACTTGCCCCCCTACCCCTCTACATCTCTTTCTCACTTATTTCTTCCCTCTGTTTCACCCATTTCCTTCCTCTCTCTCTCTCTCTCACACACGCACACACACACGCACACGCACACGCACACACGCACACGCACACGCACATGCACACACACACACACACACACACACACACACACACACACACACACACACACACACACACACACACACACACACACACACACACACATAGCCCTTGAGACCTAGCATGTTTGAGTTTTCCCTTTGTTGTTTTCTAGCTATAATTATATTGTTTTCATAGAATGAAGGGAGAACCTTTGAGTTGTTCTGTACATATTGCTCCAACCATCAAGATTTCATAATATAGGTGGAGCACCTTTTAGGTGTTTTGTGTAGATTGCATACTACATCCATAGAGAGTATATTCCCATTGATCTATCAACCATGATTCCCTTTGATTGGATTCTTGGATCACAATATTAGAGGGAGGGGGGGGGTGGACAATATCGAAAGAAGTAGAATCTTGAATAATAGCTCAAGAAGCAATGGCTGAACAACGTCATCGAAAGATTACTTGAAGAATTCATGGTGATTCATCACAAATCAGCACCCTATCACCCACAAGCTAACGGACAAGCCGAGATTACAAATAAAATCCTATGCATAGTGCTCACCAAAATAGTGAGCGACTCAAGAAATGATTGGGATCAAAAGCTACACACTGCATTATGGGCTTACAGAGGGTAGCTTTTAAAACCATCAGGACCACTCCTTTTAACCTTATGTTTGGGATTATTGCAATTCTACCAATTGAATTCTTAATAAAAACATTACGGGTTGCAACACAATTAGGATGGATGGGACACGAGCTATCAGAGAGACTAGACACCCTAGAGCAATTAGATGAAACCAGAGTGAGAGCGGTAGCTGGGATATATGCTCGTAAAAGACAAATGAACGCTTTTCACACTCAACATGTGAGTAGCAAGGAGTTCCAAAAAGGGGATTATGTTTTGGTGTATATCCTAAAACAACACTCCAAAAAACTCAAAAAGCGAGGGATGGGACCTTTTGTAATACATCATATATCACAAAGTGGCACAATCAAGCTTGCAACATTGGCAGGTGAGGAGATGCCTAATTGGATAAGTGGGTGCAGATTAAAGGAATATCTTCTTCTGCTGACACCAGAAGAACTCCAAACAATACATGCATCAGATCAGTGCAAAAGTCGAGCCCATGACATTTGGGAGCAGGCACAACACGAAGCCAAAATCAAAATATTAAAGCATAAGAAGCAGGCAAACCTTTAGAGAAATGACTAACAAAACAATTGTTCCAATTCCCCTCCCATAACATCAATACAAACAGAGTCTACATGGTTCGGTGGCATAGATCTACGCATTATATTTCAGCTGGCTGATGGCACCACCGAGCGTGGATTAGTGGACACTGGAGCAAGAGAAAATGTTGTCAACTACTCCACTTTCATGAAATTAACAAAGGAACCTCTAACACCAAATACTCTGGGGTTCAAAGTAGCAAACAAAGGCACAATGAACAACCTGGGACATGTAGATTTACCAATAACTGTTGATGGAACAGTTTATCCTCAATTTCATGAGGTTGAGGATACGGATCTTAACAAAGTAGGTATTCTGGGAGTGCAGTGGATGCACACTTATCAAGACACACCAAATTGGCAAAATAATACCTTGCAACTCATGCTAGATGACAAATCTTATGTCACACCATTTGTACAATTAGACTACATATGGGAACCTCTCCAATCAACACCTGCTTCAATCCAGTAATGTTCTCAAAAGGTGGTCAGGAAAATCTTGGTTAGAAAGTCCATTATGCAAACCAGATCAATGAAATTACGAATACCCAAACAAAATGGCAATGCAAGTCCACCCACGATGCAGAAACCAAAACCAACAATCAACAAACCACCCAAGGCTTCTATCAAGTAAACTAGGCCTATCCAATCACATCATCGACAACCAAAAGAGTCAATTGGATATGGAAACCGACACTGACTTGCTCACAGGATGTCTCGACCCTGAAGTCCACATCAAAGAAACTTCAGTGGTGTCCAAAAAAGAGCCTGCAAATCAAAAGACAATACTGTGACACGACTTCTAGATGCCATTGTCAAAGAACGAGCACGTCTTCTACAACTACTTTTGTTTGTACCACGTAGCTTCAACCTAACCTCACCATCAAAAGCCACTGAACTTATTGTTCAAAACCCATATCTTGCACAGTACTTTGTTACCCCATGCATATCCTCAATTCGCAACATAGAGCCACAATATACGGCTATGCATAGATACATACTTCGTAACCATACTTTGATACATGTTCGTATGAGACGACTCACTCTAGGAAGGGGGGGAAATGCAGCAAGATACTCATTATTTTGTATATATTGTCTTCTTTTCTTTTTCTTTTCCTTTAACAGTTTTTCAGAGCTTTTTAACTCTTAGCAGGCATAATCATGAGCCATATTGACACCATCTAAACGTCCGGTTAAGAATATGTATGTATGAGTGATTATAATAATTTTGGCAAAATTTTGGCCAATTACTAATAATTGTAAGTAATCTTTTCTATAATTTTAGCACTAAAAAGCTAAAAACAACAAATAATCAACAAAAATTAATAAGTTGAGCCAGGAAAGTTGGAATTGACTTTTGAAAGAAAACGCTAAAACTTCAAAGCAAGGGCTTCAAATGTGGCATATATGGAAAGATTCGGCACACTATGGATTAAAGCCATTTGTCGACCAAATATCAGAATGAAGAACGGCTCGAACTGCAGGTGATATGAACAACAAGATATGATCAATGGAGGTAAGTATGAATGGGGCATTCCGGGTAGATTGGGAACATATAGTAGCCAAATGGAGCAACATAAGCTCATTTGCATTGAGAGAGAGAGAGAGAGAGAGAGAGAGAGAGAGAGAGAGAGAGAGAGAGAGAGAGAGAGAGAGAGAGAGAGAGAGAGCTACAGATTTTTGCTTGCTGTGACCATCTCGGTAGCTCTTACTCCACCAAATTTGACAGGTATGATCATTAACCCTTCAAGGAGACTTGTGTATACTCCACACTGGACGACCATTACCAAAACAACATAACAGAGCAGATCAAAGTCACAAATTTTGCAAGTTGTCAAGGACACTGGGGGAGTTCAAAACTTACCCAAAACCAAAACCTTTTCATCAGCAGATCCCTGGTAACTGGCAGAATCACTGTATGCAAAAACAATTGCAAAAGCCTCGTGTTGGTGGCACATCAATAAATCAAAATCTCAAGTCAAATCCCATTCACCCTAACCTTTACTTTCCTCTGGCCTCGCAGGCTCTTGGTATCTGCAACAAACTTTCCCGCCATGTCCCTCCATTTTGGAGGCACCTTATAAAACTAAAGCCTTGTGTAGGTGACACTTAAATCAATCAAAATCTCTGGTCAATCCCGTACACTTACTTGCTTCTGGCCTCGCAGGCTCTCGGTATCTGTAGCAAAATTCCCCGCCATGGCCCGTTTTCTTTACTCTTGGCGCTCCCTTAAGACTGATTCAATCCCCCTCCTGCCTCACGCCAGCTGCTCAATGCTCTTTACATCCTGCCTTAACACTCACATGCGTATGCCCTCCTCACGCCACTTAGCCCCCTTCGCTCCTGCCTACGTCCTCCTGCACTCTACTGGTTCCTGCACACCTTGTAAAGCTTTCGAAACCAACTTCTAACCTCCTATTTTCTCAGCCACCTTCCCCTCTTGGTTCCACCACCTACCTCACGCTGCTTCGTTCTCAGCCCTCCCCGCTTGCCTGGCATTTTCTGCCCCGCAGGGTTGCCACCTTGCATCAGACACTCTATATTGGGTTTCTCCACTCCCGGCACTCAGCCCTTGGCTCTTGACGCCTAGCCTCGGCACTCTGCTGAGGATAACTCACCAGCTTCTTTCCTCTTGCACGGAGTAGCTTCAGCTCTAAGCGATGCCCCCGTTCATGAAGCAGCATGGGCCTTGCTAACTTTGGAGCTGATGGAGCACATCCTGGCCTAATTTAACTACACCACCTAACTCAGTAATCTGAAGTGCGCCAACGATGCCTACACATTGAAAACGGAGAACCGCTAGCATCGGCACAACAACGGCCTATTAACACTGTCCAGCCAACCCTCTGCTTCAATCTCGGCAGATCTCTTGGCTTGATGTCCGTTTTACAAGGTGCTGCAGGAAGCCTTTCGACATAGCTCTCTTTCCCACCACCTACTTCCGGAATCCCTTCAATAATGTTTCTTCTTCGGCTATGGTAAACCTTTCACCTTAACTCAACTTGATTGGCCTATTCACCTCTCACCTAAAGTCACCCTACTCAAAGAAAATTTCAATGCCTCTACCTCATCCGGAGGACCTAGCCTGATTCGGAGTAAACTCACATTATATAGTGGGTCTACTGCACGCAGTCTTTGCACCCTTTCTCATTTTGGCCCACATTTCTTGACCTAACCCACTCCATCAACAACACACTTTATCACCTACCCGGCCATGGATAACCTTAATACTCCGCAATTACCACCGACAACCCTCACTTTGAATTCGGCTTCAACCGGGTTGGCGGCACCCTCCGCATCCCCACTCCCCGGTTTTGTCTCGGCCACCTTGGTTCTTTTGGCTGAAACCGCATCCACCCTTGTGCCTCCAACGCACACACCCACCGGTAACACCGTTGCATTGCCGGACAACTCGAATGCTTTGGATCATTACGAGCATATCACGGAGGAATTGGAAAAACTCCCCGAGGATTCTTTTGACTTCTCCTCGGTGCTTGCCAAAAATGACCTAACCCACAACCGCTTTAATATAGCTTCATCCTCCACCATCGACACACCTCTTGTTTTTGGAAAGCCAAAGGTTCCCTCTTCAATCTAATCCTCCACCAATTCGGCAATGCTACCACAACTCAAGAAGCCGGAGGATTTTGAGGTGATTCTCTCCAATTCTACTTTGGAATTCAAGAAGCTACACGGTAAATTAAAAAGAGCTAAAATTTTCTTGGCACATCTCAATGAGTTACTCCGTAACCAAAAAGCTCCCAATAGCCTTTGTATCAAACCTCCCAAGCTTACCATTGATGATTCCCAAGCCCAGGCTCTTCTCAATGCCAAGCTCACTTCACTCACTATACGTTTCCAACTTGATTCTACACAAGCTCTCATCCAAGCACAAACTCTACTCATAAAAAACCTCCAATCCTATCTTGATGGCTACCACGCACTTGTCGAAGAACGCCTCAATGATCTTAACAATAGGCTTCTCTTGATTTCCATTCCACTATTGTCAAAACATGATTGGAGTCTTAAGCTTAAAGAATGGAAAACCTCTTCTCTCAACCTCTTCCTCTTTGAAATCCAAACCTACATCTTGAATGCCCATCTAACCTCTACCAAGGAGGAAGATGCCATACTTGCACGCAAAAGATCTATCAATGCATTGGAAGAGGAAGTCATTTCCCTGCCCAAAGAAAAAACGATAAAAGAACTCGTGGAGCAAGTGGTGGCGGATCACCTTAGTTCAAGTAACACCAAGGGGCGTTTAAATGCAAGTCACACTAAACCACGTTTCCCCCCCTCCTCTTCCCCTAGTAAACCCTATCCCCATCCCAAAAAACCCTTCCTTTCCCCACAAAGAACCTTCAACCCCCCTTCCAAAAAACCCTTCCAATCCCCTAGAACCTCTACCTACCCTCAACCTTCTCCATTGGAGCCTCAATCTATAGCTCCTAAATCATCTCAAGGCCCAACCAAAAAACGAACTTTAGAATCTCCCCACCAAGCATCACCTCCTTATGTAAAATAATCCCACCACACCTACCACCGCAATATACCTTCTAATCCGATCTACCCTCTTAAACCCATTAACCCCCCTCACCCTACCATCTCCCACCCCCATATTCCTTCTCTTGCTTCCTCTTCCCACAATAAAACCTTTTTTCAAAAGAACACCTCCCGCTACAATGCTAAGCACTCGGGAAAAGAAAGAGGGAGGAGGGATTAGCGCTTAATCACCCCACTACATGGGTACATCTTTCCTTCTCCAAGCCCCCCCTCCTCCCGCATCTTTGGATCTCCAACACCACCGCTACATCACCGCTTGACAAAGGTTACCTCGAGCTCCCAACCCGCAAAGGACGATTGAGAAGAAAGTATTGGCTACCCCTTGTAAATCCTCAACACTACAAACTTCTCCTTTTTGGTAAGCTTAAAGCCTTCTCTTTGGAGCTCGGTGTTTCCAACCTTAAAGTGCATAACCTTTCACCTAAAACACTCTCCCTCCCTGAAAAGCGATGCTTAGCTTTAGGTTTAAAATACATCCCCCCCCCCCCACAAACCCTTCATCCGTATCTCTTCTTAACGCGCATACCAACATGGCAAGAAATTTTGAACTAAAGTTTTTCTTCAAGAATCATCCAACTCTATCACCCTCTCCTTTCAAGATACCAAATCCCCTTTGGAAGCCGCCCTTGCAAAATCCCACTCTCAACCAAATCTTACTCACTAACCATATTAACCTTAACCTTATTTTGAACTCTAATTCCTTCCCACCCTCTAAACCTCCCCGTTTTGTCACTCAAGCCCTAGCTAGCCTCAAATCGGGTCCTTCCATTGTCATAAGACCTGCTGATAAAAACTTAGGCTTGGCCATACTTCCTTTGGATTGGTACGAAAGTAACTCCCTCACTCACCTCAACGATACCTCCACTTACGAGCCTTACCTCTCCATCCCCTTTTCCTTTATTGCTTCCCTCCTCTCCTCCCTTACCATCCAATTTTTGACGTTATCTACTTTAGAACGTAACTTCATCCTCTCGCCCCTTGACAAGCAACTTAAACCTTGCCCGATTTATTTCATCCCTAAACTACACAAACCCTCCCTTGTCTCATGGCCTATTTGTTCATATAAAGTCTATATCTTTGAAAAAGCTTCCATTTGGCTTCACTTCGAGCTTTTTCCTATCCTCCTCACCTTTAAACAAAATCTTAAAAACTCTCTCACCCTCATTCAAGACCTTAACAAACTCCCCCTCCCACCTTCACCTTTGATATTGAGGCCCTCTACCCTAGTATCCCAATCAACCATGGCCTTGCAGCTCTCAAAGCCTCCATTTCTACCCATTTTGACCCTCTCAAAACACACTTTATCCTCTCGCTTGCAGCGCTCATCTTGTCGCACCACTACATTACTTTCAAAGGAAGATTTTGGAAACAAGTCAAAGGCACTGCTATGGGCTCCAACTTTGCCGTAGTATATGCATGACTCTTCTTATGCCATTTGGAATCCTCTTCCTCTCTTTTGAGTAGTCCTAACCTTCTCTACTTCAAGCGGTATATAGATGATGCCTTTGGGCTATGGATTGGCTCCAGGGCGTCCCTGACCTCTTGTCTGAATGATTATGGGAAACCACTTCAAGATCACATTAAAATCGCTAGCCACATCTCTCCCAACCATGCCACTATCCTTGACATAGGATTTTTTAAAGGAGCAAATTTTGCCTCCTTAAGCCTTTTGGACTCTCGCTGCCATCAAAAACCCTTAAATGCTTATAACTACATCCCCTGGATTTCGTGGCACCCTACACACTTAAAAGTGGCTTTTATTATTGCTGAACTCAAAAGGTTTAACATTAGAGAAAGCTCCTTGGAAGGTTTCATTGCTATCCGCAATCTCTTCTACTACCGCCTTAGGGCCAAAGGATATCCACAAGGATTTCTTCTTTATGTGTTCAAAAAAGTCACCTATCAGGATCGCACCTCCCTCATGGAGCCCACCCTTCGAGTTAAAAAACCACCCCCCATAACCTTCAAGTTACCTTTCACTCCTTCCACAAGAAGGCTATCACCCTCCCTTTGTATCAGCAACCCTATCGCTTCGGCTTGCCAATACAACCCCTCACTCTCACTTCTACCTAGACCCACCATCTACTGGACCTCTGGGCCCAACCTCCATAGCCTGCTTGTACATACCTTACACCACCCTGGTAGACTCACATAAATCTTTGAATGAGCTACACGTTTTCCTTTTTGGCTTGCCACACACCTTCGACAAATAAATAATTGGAAATGTCTATTTTTTGGATACCCCTACCCTTTAATTTTTCCCTAAATCTAGACCTTTCTCTTCACCCTCTATCTCCCCACTAACTTGGTTATCAAATCACCATCATCCCCAAAAAAACATAACTCTATTGGGTACAACATGTCTAACCCAACTCTTTCCCTTTGTACTTTTGTACATTACCATTAACTCACTTGTCCCTAAACTCTTCCACCCTAACTCTTTCCCTATGTACATTTGTACACTACCATTAACTCCCTTGTTCCCCCCCCCCAAAATCCACATCAAGATGCCCCTCTATAAAATCCCCATTCACCTCCTTCTTTTGTATATGAAATCTCACACCACTGATGAGCTCAGTATGAGCGAAACGCGTTTGGTGTCCCACCCTTTTCTACCTTAATCACCCTTTAACCTTCCCGTGTATCCCTATCTACTTCAAGGTTCTTCAACATCCCACCGCCTTTTTCTCTCTATACTTGGAGTCGTTTCACACGCTTTCTTTCGTTTTTATCTCACAATCCATGTTCCTCAAACCCTAAAACCAAAGAAAATTGCACAATAAGTTCCCCATAAGACCAGAAACAACCTCCACTAGTTGGAATTGCGAGATGCTTCCCAACATGGATCGTGATCCATGTATCTTGATGACAAAATCAGGGCAAGAGTTGATCGTTGCTAGAGGATGCAAAAGTATATCTGGCCATGCAAAAATAGTCACAAAAAGAGGTCTTAAAATCATTAAAACCTAATGATTTGTTACCTTTAGTCTGCAAATGGTCATCTGGCAGTAATCAAGGGAAAAATGGCCAGTCACCAGCAAAAACATTATGGAGTAGGGTTAGGACAAGGATATGAAGCTACCCCACTAGCTAGAATAGTGATTGAAACATCTTGGGGCTTTATTCCAAAGCAAATTAAAACAAAAGGGAGTCCGAAAGAGGGTGAAACACAAGCATCAAGGAGATGTAACATTAAAGGTCTAATTGTGGTCACCTAATTGTGGTCAAAGCATGTTACCATATACATGTGGTAGTGATGTATGTGAACACACTAGGATTGCCAGGGAATTTTTTCACTCTTTAGGAGTTTTTTTCCCCCGAGCATTGTATATACGCCCATCACTCTAGGGCTATCTATCTTTTCATTGCACACTAAGTAACACACTCTCTATTGTGTGCCTTGAGCTTCCTTCGTCTTCTCCAAGCTGTGTGCGTTTCTTTGCAACCCTAATTCCAACAATTGGTATCAGAGCAGGTTGCGTCCTCCCGGGCTTAGTCGCCAGCAGCTCCAGTACACGCCTGCTAATTTTCTCCGATTTCAATGAGCTTTGGCGAGCGTTCGCAGGTCGACAAATATTTTGGGTAAGCTTGAAGAGCTTAGTCTGCTCACATTTTTGATTCGGGCTCATTTTGGCCTCTGTTTCCACTACAGGCAGGTCTGCACAGGCAATTTGGTCATTTTGTGCAGAATTTTTGTCAGTGTCGTTTTCAGTATAACAGGTGCCTTACAGTCTTCTACGGTTTGCGATATATAGCACGTGTTGTTCGCACTTTGTTTGTCCTATTTTCGGGTAGTTTTCACATCAGGTGTAGCATTTACCATGGCTGACAACAACAACACAGATGTGCTCAAGTTGTTTGATGTTGTTGAGGACAGGTTGGATGGGGACAATTACCCTATATGGGCTTATATGATGCAACACGTTCTTGTGTCAAAGGGCGTTTGGAATATTGTGCAGAGCATTGATGTACGTCCTAGTTCGGAGGATGTAGGCGATGTTGAGGATGTTGCAGGTCTTGCTGCAAGGATTGCTGCTGTTAGAGTTGTTTTGCCTACGACAGAACAAGATCTTTGGGATGTTAAGGATGCGCAGGCTCATGCATTGATTGCATTTTTTGTGAAGCGCACCATTGTTCCTCACATCCGTTCAGCAAAATCTGCAAAACAGGCTTGGGATATTTTGGCTGGTCTTTGTGCAAGTCGCAATGAGGCTAAAATTGCTTTACTGCGTAAAGAGCTAGAGTCGAAGATTATGCATGAGTAAGATGATATGGACACTTTCCTTTCTATTGTCAAGGATATCAATGAGCAATCATTTCTACAGGTGAAGTCATTTTAGATAGTTCCCTTGTGCAGACTATTCTTGATGCCTTACCAGATTCTTACCAAACTTTTGCTAGTACTTGGAGACTAATGACCCAAGGAAATCCAGAAGTTGTCAAGTTTGATGCATTATGCACATTGCAGTTGCAAGAGTCACTTTCTAGAAAAAACAGGACTAGACAACGTGCAGTTGAACATGCTTTTATTGCTTCTGAAAGAAAGAGTGGTAACAACAATGTAGCCACTTCTTATGGTTCTGCTACGAGTGGCAAAACTTCTGTTCCCAATGCTTCTACTGGCAGCACTTCGTATGGCAATTCTGGTGACAAGGGCAAAAAGAAGATGCGTTGCCATTATTGTAAAGCAAATGATCACTTAATCAAGCAGTGTCCTAAGTTGAAGGCCAAAGAGGCTAAGAAGAAAGAGGGTGGTTCCACTGCAAATGCTGGTTCCACTACAAATGCAGCCATTGTTGAGTCTTCTGTGAAAGGAGACTATAATGCTGATGTTGATGCAGATTGGGTGCAAAGTCTCTCGACAGTGGTGCTACAAAGTACATTACCTCACATCGTGAATTGTTTAACTCTCTCGAGTCTGTTCCTCATGAGAATTCAGTCACTTGGGCCAACAATGTCTCTTATCCAATTCAAGGAGTTGGAAAGATTGTGCTTACTGTTGCTAATGGCAGTTCTTTCACACTTGTTGATGCACTTTATGTACCTGGGATCAAGAAGAATCTTTTGTCTGTATCCGCACTAGCTAGACTTGGACTTGTAGTCAAATTTGTGGATGACAGATGTACAATTCATGATCTCAGTTTTGGTGATGAAATTGTTGCATCTGGCCTCTTGTGCCGTGGGCTGTATAAGCTCACTTTGTATGACAAGTGTGGACAAAATTTTGCAAATGCAGTTGCAGATTCAAGGGCTATTTCAGATGCAAAACTTTGGCATGCACGTTTTGGTCATCTGAATTTTTCCACTTTGCTGCGTTTGCAGAAATCTGATATGGTTGCTTCTTTGCTGCCTCTTGAAGCACATGTAAAACATGTTTGTGAAGGCTGTATTTTGGGTAAGATGCAGCGTTCTAAGTTTCCAAAGGATGGTTCAGTTAGGGCCATATGCAAGTTGCAGCTTGTGCATAGTGATGTTTGTGGGCCCATGCAAACTCTGTCCTTGGGCAATTACCTGTACTTCGTGACTTTTATTGATGATTACTCCAAGCATGAATGGGTATTTCCACTTAAAGCGAAGTCTGAAGTTTCTATGTGCTTCAAACAATTTCTGGATATGGCTGAAAAGTTCTCAAAATGTACTACGGGCACCCTCCATTCTGATGAGGGGGGAGTATATGTCTCATGAATTTAATGCATTTCTGGCTAGTCGTGGGATAAAACACCAATGTACAGTGCCTTATACACCTCATCAAAATGGTGTTGCTGAGAGGAAAAATAGGTCACTGATGGAAATGGCACGATGTATGGTCAAAAGTCAAGCTTTGCCGCATTATTTTTGGCTTGAGGACATCATGTGTGCCACTAATGTACTTAACAGGTGTCCTACGAAAGCTTTACACTCTATTACTCCATATGAAGCATGGCATGATAGAAAGCCTTCTATTGAGCACATGCGTGTTTTTGGTTGTTTGGCATATGCTTTGGTGCCACAAGTGCAACATAGAAAATTGGATGATAAGGCTGTCAAATGTATTTTTGTTGGTTATAGTGCTAAAATCAAAGGTTACAGGTTGTATCATCCGCAAACAAAACGTATTCTGGTTTCACGGGATGTAGTGTTTGTGGAAGATTCTATTCAACCCTTGCTGTCATGTACTAGAGATAGTAATGTAAGCTCAAAGGACATTTATGACACTTTGTTGCCTCTTTTCAGTGGTGGAAATACGAATGTAAGTTCCAATGAGGCAAATGTACAGCCTATGGGGGTTTCTGAAAATGTTACAGATCAACCTATTACTGATGCAGATGTACATGATGTACTTGATGAGGAAAGGGCTGAAAATGAGGAGGCTAGAGGTATGCCAAAATGGCTGGTGCACACTTTGCATGACACTAAATTGGATGCACCTTTGTCTAGTCGTACTCGTTCAGGCTCTCGCCATGCATCTTATGCATCAGATTGTTATGCTTTGGCTATGTCTAGCTTACATGATGTTGAGGAGCCTATGTCTTTTGATGAAGCACTGAATTCAGAAAATTGGATGGCTGTCATGTAATTAGAATATGATGCACTTATAGAAAATGACACATGGATTTTATGTGATTTTCCTCCTGGCAAAAAGGCCATTGGTACGAAGTGGGTTTACAAGTTGAAACGCATACGGGATGGTGAGATCGATCGCCATAAGGCTCGACTTGTTGCAAAGGGTTATGACAACAAAAAGGCATAGATTATGAAGAGACTTTTTCTCCCACTTGTCGTATGACTACTGTGCATTTTCTATGTGCATTGGCAGCTCATTTTGGTTGGGATGTACATCAATCAGACATTGTTACTGCTTTCTTGGATGGTGACATATTTGAGGAAGTTTATGTAATCCAGCCTCGCGGTTTTGTCATAAAAGGACAAGAGGACAAAGTGTGCAGATGTAAGAAGGCTTTGTATGGGTTGAAGCAATCTCCTCATGCTTGGTATGAGAAAGTTGACACTCATTTGGTCAAACGAGGCTTTCGTAACAATACAACAGAAAGCACATTGTATGTAAAGCGTGAGGGTGATGTACTTCTGATTGTGGTTCTTTATGTCGATGATTTGCTGATCACTGGACCAAATGAGAGACATATTGCTGAATTTAAGGCTGATTTGAATGCTACTTTCAAGATGAAAGATTTGGGGTTGTTGCGTCATTACTTGGGTATACAGTTTAAGCAGTGTGATGGTGGTATTGCCTTGTGTCAGAAAAGTTACATAGAGACATTGCTATGTAAGTTTGGACTTGAGGATTGCAAACCTATTCCCACTCCCATGGAAACAGGTTTGAAGTTGGCTGCCTCATTTATGTATGCAACACGAGGCCAGATATTCAGTTTGCAGTCTCATAGGTCAGCAGATTTATGCATAGCCCAGGGTCTAAGCATTGATAGGTTGTTAAGAGGATTTTTCGCTATCTTAGTGGCACTTTACATCTTGGCTTGTTTTATCCCAAGGGGGGATCATTGCCGCCAGACTTACATGCTTTTTCGGACTTAGATTGGGCAGGTTGTTTTGACACATGAGTGTCCACAAGTGTTTTTTTTTTTCATGCTTGGCAGTTCATGTATATCATGGTTGAGCAAGAAGCAACCTACTGTGGCCACTTCGAGTTGCGAGGCTGAGTACGGGGCAGTCTTCACAACTACGATTGAGTGTGTATGGCTCAGACGCCTTATGGGTGATTTGGGTGTTGGACAAGACAATGCCAACACTATCTACACTGACTGTCAGAGGGCATTGGCAGTTGCGAGGAACCAAGTTTTTCATGCTCGCACAAAGCACATTGAGGTGGATTACCACTATATCAGGGAGAGGCTCTCAGTAGGAGAGATCAGCTTGGCTTATGTGCCAACACAGGACAACTTTGTAGATCTTTTCACAAAGGCATTGTCTCATGAGAAGCTTGAAGCTTTCCGCAAAGCTTTGGGCTTACTCCCCTTTGTCGCTTGATCATGTCCTCAGGGCATGGCACTTCCCTTTGCTCATGTGCTAGCTCTCGTTCACCGCATCACTCCAGGGGGGATTTGTTACCATATACATGTGGTAGTGATGTGTGTGAACACACTAGGACTACCGGGGCATTTTTTCCCTCTTTAGGAGGTTTTTTCCCCCGAGCATTGTATATACGCCCATCACTCTAGGGCTATCTATCTTTCCATTGCACACTAAGTAACAAACTCTCTATTGTGTGCCTTGAGCTTCCTTCATCTTCTCCAAGCTGTGTGCGTTTCTCTACAACCCTAATTCCAACAAAGCAAAGCAAAACAATCCCTACAGAGTCATGCAAATTGCCTGGAGCAATTTCCACCTCCAGCTGGATTTAGAAATTGATGCAAGTTGATGGCGAGATAGGCAAAACAATGGTATTGCTCACAAATCATCCAAAGTCAAGGCACTATCAGATGTCAGTCAAAGGAAGTGCCCACAAGTGGTTCCAAAAAAACCAATATGGTCAAGACGGTGGTGCAGCTAAAGTTGGTCCAAGCTAGGAGATGGTCTATGCCAGGCAAAGGCGGAAGTCGTGTGCAGTATAGAAGGCTAGGGCAGGTACCAAGGCCCTAGGCAGCCCAAGGATAGCGGAGGTGTATGCTCGATGGGGTTTTTTAGGCCAAAAGTGTGCTGCAAAGAGCCAAGGAGGTTGGTGGCCTACTATACCCGAGATGTGGGTTTTACGTGCTAGAATGTGGTTCTCAGTGTGCTCTAGAAGTCGATCCAGACGGCTCGTCAAACAGAGCCCCGATGCTCAAGATATTGCAATTTAAAGTTGAAGTGTATAGCAGATCCTCGACGGATAGGGCAGCTGGGGACAAGTGGCCCGGGCTGGTGTCAATGCATACATGTGCAGAGCTCAAGTTATGGAGTATGCCTATCTTTTCGGAATGCGAATTAGAGCTCTGGATAGCAAGTTATGGCCATTAGAATATTTTCCGGGGGCCGGGTCTAAGCCCACTTGCACGCATCGGAGGATGTGCCTCGCCAAGATTCTTGGTGGAAGGATGTACCATGTGGAGTTAGCACAAATCGACTGCACGTCAATCGGATATTCGGTCGGTCAGATACAACGAGACGAATCTGGGAGCCGTGGGCAATGACCAGTTTGCAGATGATTTTTTAAGTTTTTTATGGCCTCGGATAGTGGGCTCGCAGAGGAAAAAAGTCGAGGGAAGTTGCGCAGAACGGAGCCGGGGATACGAGCTTATGACATGGCTTAACAGCTCCGGGATGAGATCTGTAAGCACAAAATAGGAGTGGGGCCAAGTGGGCACCCCAAGAGGGGGTCTCTCTCTCACAAAGGAGTTCTTTGCTTGTTCAAAAGACTAAAAAGGCTAAGGTGTCGCGGTGCTGCCACGTGGAGACCGGGAAATCCTATATGCGGAACGCGATGCAAGCCGAGATGTGTACATAGGCCAAGCGGCCACCCCTTTGAATAGTATGGAAGCGATAGAGGGGAGCTCTCTCCTTGGTGGCTGTGGGGCAAGGCGCAGGTGGCCCGTAGGTGCTGTTGTGGTGGAGGTTCGTGGCTGTTTTGGCGGCGCCGGCCGGTGAAGCAGGGCGGCGCAGTGGCGCGCCCGCGCACGGGGGTCTGGTGTTGACAGTGATGACATGGCACGCTCGCCCGGTAGGAGGCAACTCCCGCGGCCCTTAAAGGCCCAAAATTTTGAGGAGGAGGAAGAGGGCAATAGGGACATCGCTATTGCCTCCCCCCCTCATGTAAGAGGAAGGTCTCGCGGAGGTTGAACATAGAGAGAGGAAGGGAGTTCAAGGGCGGCAGAGGCCATCCGGGAAAAGTAAACAAGCAAAGCCAAGTCAAGGGCTGTCCGGGCAAGGGCAAAGGGCAAAGGCCGTCCGGGCAAATCAAAGGGTGCAAAGCCAAGCCAAGTGCAAGGCCAAAAGAGGACAAAGAGGAGCCGGATAAGGAGTGAAGGTCAAAGTCAAAAATTGAGCAGTATAAGGCTACACCAAAAGAGGGTAAAAGGTGAAAAATAAAAAATAAAAAATTAAGAGACTAGGGGGAAATAGCGACATTGCTAATGCCCCCCCCCCCAAGTGCAAAGAGTGAAGAGGAGGGAGATAGAACAAAGCGGTGCCCCCTTCCCAAAGATACCAATTCAAGATGCCAAGTGGACCAATTAGATTGAAAATTCCCAAATTAAAGCCCCCCCCTATAAAAGTAAAAAATGGATCAAATTTGGGGCTTTTTCTTGGCCTTTTGGAGTGCCGTTTGAAGCCTACAAAGTGGAGTTCTCTAGCATGCTATCCCCTTTGTAACTTTTGCTTGAAAATGGCCATGGTGATAGCATTGCAAGCCGGTGTATATGTTTTTTGAAGTGCAATTAAGCCACAATTGCCTCCCGTGTTGTTGTTTCCCCTTCCCCTCTTCTCTTTCTCCTACTTTCATGTCCTTCCTCGGTGCGGGTTGTGTAGAAGTGTGTGCCCCCTCGGACCGACGGTGTTTTGAGTGAGAGAGTGAGATTGAGTGTTTGTGTGTGTGTGTAAGGGCGGAGACAGGCAGTGGTAGTAGGTGAATCTTGTGTGGTGGTTCGTAGAGTGTGTGAGCAGTGGCAATTGAGCAGGCGGCGTTCTGCTAGTGTAAAGTGTTTCTTTGAAGGTGTTTTCTGAGAGGATAGGGGTGCTGTGAATACCCTGAGCTATAAAGAGGACCTTTTGTTTGTGCTGGGTGTGTTCCCCCATTCCCCCTCTCTAACGGGAAAAACATGGCCATAAACTAGGAAATTGAGTAAACACAAGAAAAACAAGTCCAAATTTGAAAATATTTCACCAATGTTCTAAGAAGACCTATAGAAACATGTGTGCAAAAGGCCGTCCCAAAATCCACATCAAAATGCCAAATTTCTTCAAGCTTAAGGATAATTTTCAAGAATTGATCTAAGTAACAAACCAATGATCCAAATCCCAAAATTTTTGACCAAGGCACCACCTTGATGTGCCCTACCAGATGGTATCACCAGATCTTCAAAAGGTGTTTCAACATGGATCATGATCCATGTACCTCAGCCAGAATTCATCTATAATCTCATGACCTTGTTACTATAGTAATCCTAGATTCATTGGTGAAATTTGGTCAAATTTGGGATAATTTTGACAAAGTTATGCTCATTTTTCATTTTATGGTCAAAGTTTGCGTTTTCTTCAAATTTCCGACAGTTTTGATCAATTGCTAAATCCTATTTTCAAATCTGAAATTGGCTTCAGGATGCCTTGAAGAAAAGCACAAAGGTGTAGGAAGCAGCTCCATATGAGATCACATATATATCCTCAAATGAGAAAACCCATATCACAGAACAGGTACTAAAAACAATACCAACAAACATCTTCATTGGAAGGTTTCAGGCAGCAGACAGAGAGATAGTGAAGACCACCATTTTTCCAAGGGAATTGTTGGCATTACACCAGGAGTCCAAAGTGAAAACAGGGGCTAGGTGTTTACAATTAGACAGTTTCTTACGAATACCGCCATGGGGAACAATTTTTAGAAGAGCTCATAAACTCATCAGCTCTATTCAATACAATGGAGAAGCCACCCTTATGGACAAAGATGGAGCTACGATAAAAGTTAAAATCATTGTGAAGATAATCAACGAAGCTCTCCATTTGCAAACAGGGAACACACAATCTATTGCAAAAGACCAAAGCAATAGATAATGACAAAGAATTTTTGAAGCAAAGTGGACACAAACTGACCTATCAAGATTTAATATACTCAGAGACAATTTCCATTGCACCTCATATCGCAACATTTCAAAGTACAAAAGCCACCATGATACACTGAACCACTTTAGCACATGGCAATGGTGGTGGAAATGGGGTTAGTAGAAAGAAGTACAGTCAGCTGTGACTTTGGCAACTACCTACTCAACAACATAGTGGAAGCAAATCTTAAGGGTAGCCAAAAGAGAAAGACCTACATGAATTCTGGACCAATGCTGAGTCGAATCGCCTACCAAGCATTGGGAATGATTGAAGATCTACTACATGTAGAAGCACAACTAGATTTGATCCACAAATCTAAAAGAGCAGTAAATCCGGTAGCAGGACCATCCACTAGGCCAAAGCCAGAAATCAAACAAACACGACAGAGGTCAAGGCAACATGACACTGACAATGAGAAGAGGAAGTCTGATGCACCAAACAGCAAGGAAGCAGGGTCAAAAGAAAGAAACACTCCTTCCAAATATCAGTCTTTAGAAGAGGAACATGGAAGTGAGTTTTCATTTAGACACACAAGACTGAAGGAAAAAACAACCCGGGCGCAGAGGCCATCCCAATCACCGAAGCCCAAAGAATAATGGAAGAAGCACAGGCACAATGAGAAAAAATCCGCCAACAGAAACACGAGGAAGTAAGAAGTAAGGGGATGGGAGTGGATGATGAAAAAGAAGAAGATGTGCCTCTACAACATAGAAAATCAACAGCGCTAGAAAGGATCAAACAACACAAACAAAAGGAAGTAGAAGAAAATTTGAACATTGCCAGCAAAATGCGGCAACGGATTCAGAATGAGCTTAAGTGAAAGATGGAGCAAAGAGCAAGAGAAGAAGCAAAGCGGCCATGCGAGCGTCGATGATCTTGAATCATCTGACAAATCTACCAAGGCAAAGGAAAAAAGGCAAAAAATGAAGAAGAGAAGGGTGATCAGGACATGCTTGACCAACAAGAGTATGAATTTTGATCACCAAAAGACAAAAAGTCACCTTCAATGGCTGGAACAAAAAAAAGAGAAGAAGCTTTAGATCTTCCAGAACAAATGACGGATCAATTGCTCTCACAAAAGAAGGTAGATCAAGAAAAAGAGACAGCATTGCCAGAAACCACTACAGCTCTGGATGCTCTTGAAGTACTGAAAACAAAGGAAGGAACGACGAATGAGCCTGGTACCTCAGATTAGGGACAAAGAAGTAAAAAAAAACCAAGATCGCCTCGTTCACAAGCTGTGGTAGAGGAGGGAGTTGAAATGATCAGGTCGTTCAACATTGATGCATATTTAGACCAGAACAAGCTCTAGTTCCAATGCCAAAGAGCTCTCTACAACTTGCACAAAATAGAGCTGGAGGACACCAAGAAAGAGGCACGAAAGCAGTTGAAAACACACTGTAGCTAGAAAACAAAATAGAGTAGTTGCAAAAAGTCCAGTTGCAACTCCAATCAGAGTTACAAAGGGAGCAAGAGAATGTTGCTTATTACTACAGGGAAGTCTAGCAGTTCAATGAAGCCAACACTACTCTGCAAGTTGAGAAACAAAGACTAGAGGAAGAACTAGTCAGGGAGAGGGAACATAGTGAGAAGCTACAAGAGTCCTACGCGGTGGTCAGCAAGACTCTGACCCAACTTCTAGCCTTGCAAGAGACACCGAGCTCCTCAAGCATGATAGCTGGATGGACCTCGCTAAACAAAGAGGTCCAAGATCTAAAGGAGGCCCTTGCTCAAGAGAAATATGACAGACAAATTATGACAGTAGGGCATAGAGCATTGCAGAAAGCTAAAGACAAAGAGATTCAAAATTTGAGAAAGCAGATGGCAGAGGCACATGAGATTTGGATGCTCTAAGGGAAACACATGCAAAGCCCAAACAAACAAACTCAATGGAATTCGAGCAAATAGGAGGACTTAAGCATTTCACTTTTGAAGCTTGCTAAATGGATATGCCAGGTACAAGCACAAGAAAAGAAACGCAGGAATTTGAAGATCCAGCCACCACATCCATCTTAGATACGGTGAAAGAAGAAATTCAGTGCTAGATCTCAGAAGTCAAAGACCCTTCACACAAGGAGTATCTGCAATGTGAGCTCAAAGTTTGGAGTCAGCAGCCCTCCGCATGATCACTCCAGATGAAGTGGTAAAGAACCTCGAGTATGAGATGATCGCCCTACTACTGATGAGGCAGGAGGCTCTATTGTGGAAATAGAAAATGCTACCTACCCTTGAGCCAAAAAAAAGAGGGGATTACAAGGATGTTCCTGTCACTGCGCTACAAATTTAGACTATCATCGACAATCAACCCCTTTAGTGAAAGAAATGGTTTGAGCAGCATCCAAGAGATGAAACATATTTTTGAAACTCTCCATAGCATCTCATGATCGACCCAACTTATTGTCCCATCAACAGACGATGATCCTAGGAAAGCTTTTATTCATGGCAAAGCAAAAGACCAACAGTGTTGAATTACCTAGTCATAACAAAGCCAAGCAATAAAAATCCCCCATCAGAAAAGTATATGGTTCAGACACTCAAGGGGGTGATCAACATGATGAAGGAGATATCGGATCTCACATTCCAGATGCTCGTGAATATTGCAAAGATGCTAATCACCTACTTTACGGAATTCAATGAGATAGAAGCCGCGGAGCATCCTTGGCAAGTTTTTGTCGAAGGCACAAGAGGGCTCGACTGGAATATGGAAACAAAAATCCCAAGCAAAAATTTCATCATGGGACTATATGCGAGAGTCATGTTCCTGCCCTCCCACTACATGCAAATCTTCGAGGAGGTATTCATGACATAATTCTTTGAGGTAGACTCCTCCATATCTAATCCCATGACCAAAGATTTACCAGCTCAACACATAGCATATCAGAGCACTCTTAGGAATAATCCCTTCAGAGAGCTGGCGACAAAGGTGGAGATTGAGGCAAGGGCACAAGAGTTCAGGCACCTCACTGGGATGCTAGAAAAGAGACTGATCAACTACTAGAAGACAATCAAAGACAGATTGCACGAGAACGTGCAATGAATAGGAAGGGGATAATGTTTGGTGGACACAATGGACTGACACGTAAAAGACGAATATACACCAAACTTTGTTGTACTCGCTCATTTTTTCAAAGGAAGCGGTGTAATTTTGCTAAAGAGGGTTATTAATTGTAATATATTCTGTCATTCCCTCTTAGCTTCTTTGAGCCTAAACACCATGTAAGTGGCCGAATGGCCATGGGAAAGTCCCGCTAGCTCTTAAGTTAAAACCCTTAGTTTTAAAAAACAATCACTATTTTTGAAAGATTGGGACATCGACTACGAGAGCTCTTTGCTGCTGCTACAAAATGTAATCCACTTTTCTCCTTGTTTGGTAATCAGAATTCGATTCCAAATAGCACATTGTGTTCCTTGTTTCTTACTCTACAATCTAAGTGTAATCATTCTCAATTCTGTTGTAGTTCGCCGTCTTTTTTGTGAGCTAAATGCATTGATTTGAGGTCTTAAATGGTTGTTTTTTAATATTTTGACCTTAAAAAAGTGTTTCTATGCTTAAGGGGGACCTATATGTGTAGTTCTTATTACATTTTTTATGCACATTTTTTGTAATGGATCGTGATTTATGTACCTTTCCAAATGGCTGCAGAACTTGGTAGAATGTGCCCTTAGGTGTTGTTATACCTCTCCTTAAGTTTCGTTGTATTCCAAATTCGTTTGGATGCTATAAAGGCGTGATGACCTAGAGTGGTGAGATTGGACATAGACTGATTTTTTGACTAGGCAGTGGTTGATTTGCTTTTGTAGTAGTATGAATAGTCCTCTAAGTTCACTTTGATGAGATTGACACTCTCATTAAGTCTTCGTGCCCCATCACGAGTCGCTTCCTTGCATATTGACATTATGTTAGTAACAAGAAGCTATGTTGTAGACGTCCATCGCAGCGACCTGCTAACAACCTCCGATCAAACATGTGGCATGTGGGTCGTGTAGAGTAGTTGTGGTGTACCGGGAGTTGGGGGTGGAAAGCTATGAGAAGCTAGCTACTTGCACAAAGATGGCAGAGTCAATCCCAGATGAGCAAACAAAAACAGGTAGGATACAAGTTCCACCTTCTTGCAAGCATTAAAAGAATGATGAAACGAAAGAGAGAGGGTCTTTTAGTAGAAAAGGAGGGTTGAAAATAAATGTTGTGGACACATCATTGCTAGAATATGTCTTGCTACCAAGAGTAATACAATAGACAATAGCTACCTAAAGTAATACAGTAGTGAGTTGTACTTGGATGGAGAGAGAGAGAGAGAGAGAGAGAGAGAGAGAGAGAGAGAGAGAGAGAGAGAGAGAGAGAGAGAGAGAGAGAGTTCTAGTATCGTCCTTAGAGGTCAAATATTACCTATGGGACCAAATGAACATGTCACTGGTGTGAGTGGAGGTCATAAGTGACTCTCAATGCTAAAAAATGACTGAAATGAGCGTCGCAATAGAGAGTCCACATCGTGGTTGGGAGAGGAAGGTATGTAGGGAGAGTTCATGTCTGATATGTGGGGAAAAGAGGACCTAATGTGGTCAAAAGCTGAGCACTCAAGTAGTGTGTGGTATTCACTCTCTTGCACTTGACGAGGGCATAAGGTGCAAAGTCGATGAGACTCCTTGCCAGTGCCCCAACGTCCTGTCTCTCACTCAACGGGATGGGCTCAAGGATATAGGGATGGGTTCGGTTACCTCGTTCAAAGAAGAAGATATATTTGTAGTTTGGGGTAATGTGGGTGGTGTAATGGTTGAAGCGAGAACCTCCGGATTTCTCCCAAGCAATGATACATTGGCGTTGTAAGAAGGCTTCATTAACTTGGGAGTCGATCGATGCATCCTTAACCAAGTGACATGCATCCCATCTTCCAAACCATTTCTTGATGTCAAGCATCCACCCCGAACTTAGTATTTTGATCTTGCATGTCTTTTGGACCTTTTGACTTGCTTCATATGAGATTCTAGGAATTCGATACAAAGGGCTAAGTTGTGTCTTAAGCATGTACTCCACAACCCTTTGCATGCCCAAGACCTCAATGGGAAGAGATCCGGACTCAAGAAGTAAGAGCATGTAAGGTGTTTGTGTCTTTACTTGAAAAAAGTTGGTGAGAAAACACTTTTGGACATTCTCAAACTCTTTCCAAGTAGATTTCCTGATGCTACCACCCCATGCCTCCACTCCATAGAGAAGCACCAGTGTCACCAATGTGTCAAAGAGGTACTTTTTGAGAGCCCAACACTTGATCTCTCCGGCATTGCACATGTTCTCAAATACTTAAGAAGCCCTCTTTCCGGATTCCAAGTGACACATTGCGTAATCCTTCCATTTATGATTGGATGGAACCTCAAGGCCAAGGTACTTGAAGCTATCTACCACTTCAAGTTGCTCATTGGTGTATACAATGCATGGATTTTTTTCATGCAGGGTCTTTACAAGCATAACCTTTGTTTTTTATCCATTCACAATCAGCCTGCTATGTAGGCAAAAGCATTCCAAGACACTCATAAGCTTTTGTGCATCTTCTAAGATATGTGCCAAGAGCCGTACATCATCCACATAAAGCAAAAGCATGATTACCGGTTATCCGATCTTAACCTCTTCTATGCCTTCTTGTTGCATAAAATCAAGAAGCATGCATTCCAATTCATCAATGAGTAGCTGTCCCAAGATTTAACTGTCCCAATTCCAATTCACCAATAATGTGTTAAAAGTCCTTTGACCTTAGGTAATCTAGGGTTGAGCTTGAGGTGGGAACCCGACCCAACTCAATGTGCTTGTCCTTCTTGAGGTGCTTGTCATGCTTGATTAAGGTGCTTGAGGTGCTTGTCCTTCTTGAGGTACTTGTCGTGATTGATTAAGGTGCTTGAGGTGCTTGTCCTACTGGATGACTAAGGTGATTTGTTGTGCTTGCTTGAGATGCTTGTGGGAACACCCCCAAGCTAGAAGTGCTTTGTCATGCTTGATGAGTAAGGTGCATGAGCACCTAAAGTCAAAATGATCCCTACATAAGAGGGGGTGAGCCCATATTGTAGGGGCTAGTGAGAGAATACACACACACACACACTCACACACGAGGTAACCCCCAAGCCTTAAGAGGCAGCAAGGAAACATGTCAAGCTTTTACCCATTTTACCTTCACGAGGTGCTTGAATCCTATTGGCCAGGCTTAAAAGGGGTCCAATGATAAATTACTTGAATTATCTAATTGTTTTTGCATTTATCAAGTCCTCTTTCTCAAAGGGGAAAGGGGGACACTTGTCCCAAGACTACCCCTATTGCTAGAAATGACCCAAGCTTGTGATTGGCTAGGCTTGGCATGAGCCAATGAGCTTCAAGCATGAGCTAGAAGAGGGGGTCAACCAAAGCAAGAAGAGGCCTTGCTTGCAGGGTATACTGACCCACACACTCACACACACTCTCTCATTGTGTGCTATGCAAAGTGAAAGAGCTCCATCTCCTTCTCCAAGCTCCTTGAGAAGTTGAGATCCTACACCAACATTCTTGGCTATGAAGTGCAAATCCAACCAAGAGCCATGCTTCAATGCTTAATCTTGCCATCTTCTCCATCTTCATTACAATGCTATTATGTATGCTAGCAAGAAGGTTTATGATAATTGAGGAAGTAATTCTTTCTCCTATGAAATGTTTCTTCTTCCTCTTCCCTACCCTCATTCCTTGCTAGCTCTCTCTGCCTTCGAAGGTGTTTGAGGTCTTGGGACTAAGGCTTGGGACAGCTAAATCTTTCTTCAAAGTTTATGTTATGCTTGTGATGCATGAAGCTTTCCATCTTCATTGTATCACCTAGGTCACAAGGAGCACAAATATTGTATTGTAACAAGTCTCTCTTAATGGGAGAAATCATAATACAAATGCCTATTGGAGGGGAGACTGTGGCTCGACATAAATCTGGTCCTCAACTGTTGTCATGTTCTCTAAATTCTCTCTCTTGCAAAAGTATTGTTCATGCCAAGTTAACTAATTTCTATGATTATGTTGCTATCTTCAATTATGTTCACCCGCTATACTCACAAAGTAATTTCTCAAAATTACTCTCATTAATTTTTTCTACTCGTAAGTTAAATAGGCCAATTCAATTACATTGGTATCAAAGCATTTGGTTTCTCCTTTCTTGCTTAAGGAGAGAGGACCTTAAGTAGCCTATAAATGATTGATGTTGTTAATTATATTAGGGTAAGTGGAACTGGGATCTATTATCGGTTTTTTTTAAACCCACTATGTGGAATATGGTGCACACCTCGGTAGCTTTGGACTTAATAATGGAGTCTTTTTAGACTTGCCTGTGTCTTTACCATTATTAATCCATAAGAAGTCCAAAAGGAGCTAGCCCTCGGCAACTCTGCTATGTTACACTACTCTCTATAATTAACCACTTTGAGCTAGATACTTAAGAGCCAATTTTCAAAGGCTAAGAGGAGTGGCAACTAAGGTTTTGAATTGCCAAAGCATACACTAAGTATATACATAAATTTTGTTAACATGGCTAACAATAATCAAGAGAGTAGAATGAACATGGATACCTTTGATTTTTCACATGTAGGTGCTAATGATGATGCCCCCATGTTTGTGAATTATCTTGTTACTAGGTTGCAACAAGCTATGGGAAACCCTACTTTGCAAGCCAAAGTTACTCAACAACTTCGTGCTGCTTATGGAATTTCCCTTCCTCTCCAAGAGGAGAGAGAGCTTAGGAGGCCTCTTGAAGAGACCCCCAAAAGAAGACTCTCTCCCATACGAGAGGAGGAATCCAAAGAGCAAGAAAGCAATGAAAGTTTAAGTTCCTCTAAAGATGTGGCTCCACGAAGACGGCAGTCTAAATGATTGCCCACTCCTCCCAAGAGGAAAAAATCAGCACACGGTCCTTCTCCTCGTCCTTTCAAAAAGGAAGAGAGGAAACAGAGGAAGAAAAAGGCTAGGAAGATGTCACCCTCTTCTTCTTCTTCTTCACCTTCCGATGAAATCTATGGCTATTCTCTTAGAGAATAGAGGAGGGGTGGACATCGCAAATCATACTCTGCATGGCGAAGGTCACAAAAGCTAAAGAAGTTCAAGGAGGAAGGAAAGAGTATCTCTTTTCTCACCTATGATGGTACCTTTGGTGCTACTGACAAAGTGTTGGCGTTTTTGATGCGGCCTTTGGAGACGAGGCCTTCACGGAGTCCTCCAAGCTACACCATGTAGCTATGCACTTTCAAAAATCAGCTCGTCAATGATGGGCTAGCCTTCGTGGCAACATCAAAGCTCCAAAGACATGGAAAACTCTACGAGTTTCCATCATGAAGCAATTCCTTGCAAGCAATGCAAAGGACAAAGTGCTCACCGAATGGTGCAGCGTGAAGCTTCTCTCTCATGAGTCTATCCACAAGTCTGTAGACAAGTTTTGGTATTTACATCTCAAGGCTACTGTCTTTCAAAAAATAGACTTTGCCGAACAAAGGCAGCAATTTTGTGCGGGATTACCTGAAGAGATGGCTGAATACATCAACTCTCAATGGCCTGGTTCTATCAGCGAAGCAATCCATCACACCATGGTTACTTCACACATCAATTTCTATCAAGGGGCAAGACGGAATGTCAAGCCCATGAAAAACAAAGATAAAAATGATGCAAAGAAAAAAACCAATGCTCAAAATTCTTCCCAAGGCACTGCCAAAAACAACAACAACAACAATCGGTCCAAGTAGAAGGGAGTTTACAAAGGCAAAAAAAAAACTCTCTCCTGAAGAGCTTGAAGCTTTTCTCAAGGACCATAAGAGAGCATGATGCCTTCATCTTGTTTGACCCTAGCTCTACTGGGCATTCAAAATTTTGAGATGGGAGATATGGTAATGGCTGACACAGGTTTCAAGGGACATCAAGCCTCCATTACTCCCTTGATTGGAAAGTTGAGGCTTCATGTCCAAAGCTATGCCGACAAAGAAGAGATTTTTATCTCTGCTCTCCAACATGAAAATGTTATCCTAGGGGCGCCATGGTTTGATCGCATGTCTGCCAATATAAAGTTCCCTGAAAGGAAAATCTACTTCACCTACAGGGGAAAGAACATGTATATAGATGCTAATGAGCGTGGTTGCACCATTCCGCTTGTAAATTCTCTTGCTTTTGATAAATCAATGAAGAGCTCATTTTTTGCGTAAATGATTTTTTTCAAAGAGTCTCTAAAAGATCCTAATGTTTCATCAAATGTAAATGGTAGGAATCAAGAAGAGTTAGACTTGTTTAATTTTCTAAAAGGATGCCATAGAGGATTTCATCTAGAGAAAATGAGGGACCTCCAAAACAAGGGGATGATGACCATCGCATTGAGCTCCTTCCAGGAAGCTCATCGCCTAATAAGCCTCCTTATCCAGTCTCACAAGCTCAACAAGAGGAGATCATGAGGGAAGTAGAAGAATTGGTAGACAAAGGGATAATGAGGCCTAGTTCCTCTCCCTTTTGTTCTCCAGTCCTTTTAGTGAAAAAGAAAGATGGTACATATCATATGTGTGTGGACTATCGAGCACTAAACCATATCACTATCAAAAACAAATTTCTCGTGTCTCAGGTAGAAGATCTGTTTGATAAGCTACAAGGCTCTACCTACTTCAATAGGATTGACCTTAAAAGTGGCTACCATCAAATAAAGACAGTGGATGAAGATATCCTAAAGACCGCGTTTTGCACAACGTTTGGTCTTTATGAATATTTAGTCATGCCTTTTGGTTTGACTAATACACCATCTACATTCAATTGCCTAATTGAGAAAAAATTTATAGCTTACTGCAAATTCACTGGAGTGCTCTTTGTTGACATCATCATCTACTCCAAGTCTTTGGGGGACATAAGCAACATCTCCAAGTGATTTTTCAAGCATTGAGGGAAAACAAGCTTTTTCTCAACCAAAAGAAAAGTGAATTTTTCCTTCAAGAGATTCAATACCTAGGTCATATTATCTCTCAAGATGGTATCCATATGGATCCATCAAAGTTAGAGGTAATAAAAGCATGGCCGAATCCAAAGAACCTATATGAGCTAAGAAGCTTTATTGGTATGTGCGCTTACTATGATGCTTCATAGCAAAATTCTTTCAAATAGCAGGACCCCTACATGACTTAACTAAGAAGAATGTTAAGTATGTATGGACTGCTAAGGAGAAAAATGCTGATAAGCTCAAGGAGAATCTTACCTCCCAACCAGTCCTCATGCTTTTCGATCTTTAAACCATTTGAGGTCCAATGTGATGCTTGTGGTGATTGCCTTGGAGCAGTTTTGCTTCAAGAAGGGCATGCCATAGCATATGAGAGCCGAAGGCTCAATACGGATAAACGAGTCTTGGGCATTATGAAAAATATCTTTTAGTTGTTTTACATGCCCTAGATACATGGAAGCACTACTTATTGGGGACTCCATTTATTCTACGAACTGACCACCAAAGTCTCAAGTATATCATGATGCAAACCAAGATCTCCAAAAAACAAATGAGGTGGGCAAATTTTGTTTTTTGCAATTTAATTTTCATATTGCTCACATTGCTGGTAAGCATAATCAAGTGGCCGATGCACTTTCACGACGACCAAAAGTTAATGCAGTGCCTATAGCTACTCACAATGATCTATCTTCTATGATAGATGAGTATGCTACTGACCTTGACTTTAGAGACATAATGTCAGCCCTTGCTTTGGGGAAGAAAGAGGAACCATTCACCTTACAGGATGGTTATCTTCTCCACGGCAATAGGCTATGTGTTACCCATTCCTTTCATGAGAAAGTTATGTATGAATCCCATGATCCTCCCTATGCGGGGCATAGAGGTATTCAACCTACTATCCAAAGAGTAGAGACGTATTTCTATTGGCCTACCATGAAAGTGGACATACAAGAGTATGTTTCAAAATGTGTAGTATGCCAAAAGACCAAATATGATAGAGGGAAGCAACCTAGATTACTCTAGCCATTGCCGATCCCAAATTCACCATGGAAGAGTACTATCCATGGATTTCATCTTTGGATTACCCAAGTCTATCCATGGGAATACAAGAATATGGACAATAGTCGACAAGTTTAGCAAGAAAGCACACTTTATTCCTGTCAAAAAGACTATTAAGGCACACCAAATGGCAACTCTCTTCATATCTCAAATTTTCAAACACCATGGATTACCAACATCCATTGTGTCAGATAGAGATCTTAGAATGACCACTAATTTTTGGAAAGGTCTCTTTGGAAATCTAGGAACAAGATTGAATTTCTCTTCGGCCCATCACCCACAAACGAATGGCCAAAGTGAGATAGCCAATCTTACGATACTCGATCTACTCAATACTTATGTTACCGAAGTAGATCAATGCTCACAATGGAAAAAGTACTTACCTCTTGTAGAGTATGCCTACAATAATACTGTACATACTTCTACGTGAAAAGCACCTTTTGAGATCATTGAGGGAAGACCTAAAAGTCCCTTGCTACTCAAAGTACACGGGAAGATCTTCACTGCCGATGAGTATAGCCATGACCTACAAGAATCTTTTCAAAAGATTAAGGAGGATATATCCATCTCTCAACAAAGGCAAAAATTTGCTGCTGACAAGCACAGAAGTGCCTTATCGTTCAAAGAAAATGATTGGATGTTACTTAAATTTCCTAGGGCTCGATTAAGGCAAACGATGGTCAAAAATCCTACAGGCCATCAAAAGTATTATGCTAAGTTAGCAAAAAGATACTATGGTCCTTTCCAAATCTTAAAGCCCATCAATGAAACGGCTTACCAACTCAAGTTGCCCAACCATTGGCTCATATACAATTCCTTTCATGTGAGCCTACTTAAGCCCTATAAAGGAGAGCCACCAAGTGAACCAATTATTGAAGACCGTTCCAAAGTTGAAGACCAAGAAGAGGTGCTACAACCCTAAGCTATCCTTCGGCATGAAGACAAGGTAGTACAACATGGTAAGATTATTCGACGGTATCTTATTAAGTTCAAAAATTATCATTTTGAAGATGCTAGATGGATGCAAGGAATATAGCTTAAGGATGGTATGAACCTTGTCAATGCTTACAATGCTACATTAGAGTAAGAAAATGTACAAATTTCTTTTAATGATCAATGTTTTTGTCTTATAAGACTAGTTCTCTCTTTAATTATGCACAAATTTAAACAGTATGCATGCTTAGAATCATGTTTGTGATGACGATGTCTTGTAAAGATGTTGTAGGGTAAAAAGGGATCCTCTACCTGCTAAGTAAGATTGACTAATGACTAAGGCTTTATCTCTTCTACCTCATAGTCGAGGACGACTATGATTTCAAGAGAGAGGTAATGTCATAAAATCTAGTATCTAACCAACCCAAATGATTTTTTCATATTAAAATGATCACTTAATGTGGGAGAATAAACGAGAACAAGGGTTAAGATATAGACATGTGCTTATAGATCTATTTCAACACGGGGGAAATGGTAAAGAGACCCAAATGAGAGATGGTCTATCAAAGAGTAAGGCTAACCAATGGAGCAAAAGACCTTATGGTTAGCTTCATTAAAGAACTCCAATAATGTGTGTAAAAGTCCTTTGAGTAAGCTAGGGTAGAGCTTGAGATGGGAACCCGACCTAGCTCTAGGTGCTTGTCGTGCTTGAGGTGCTTGTCATGCCTGAGGTACTTGTTATGCTTGATTAAGGTGCTTGTCCCGCTAGATGACTAAGGTGCTTGAGGTCCTTTGTTGTGCTTGCTTGAGATGCTTGTGGGAACGCCCCCAAGCTAGAAGTGCTTTGTCATGCTTGATGAGTAAGATACTTGAGCACCTAAAGTTAAAATGATCCCTACATAAGAGGGGGCGAGCCCATATTGTAGGGGCTAGTGAGAGAATCCAAACACACACACACACACACACACACACACACACACACACACACAAGGAAACCCCAAGACTGCAGAGGCAGCAAGGACACATGTCAAGCTCCTACCCATGTTACCTTCATGAGGTGCTTGAATCCTATTGGCCAAGCTTAAAAGGGGTCCAATGATAAACTACTTGAATTATCTAATTGTTTTTACATTTATCAAGTCCTCTCTCTCAAAGGGGAAAGGGGGACACTTGTCCCAAGACTACCCCTATTGCTAGAAATGACCCAAGCTTGCGATGGGCTAGGCTTGGCATGAGCCAATGAGCTTCAAGAATGAGCTAGAAGAGGGGGTCAACCAAAGCAAGAAGATGCCTTGCTTTGTAAGGTTTCCAGTTTTTGAAACCTTAAAGATTGTATAAAGCTTAATCAAACTGATATGATTATTGAAAAAGCAATGTAGAATTGCCCGACCATGGCAAATATTGGTATTTTTGGAATCTTAAGCACAGCAAACCTCGGGCTAGAAATTTTCAGATTTAAATTCGGACAAAAATTGACCCCGCTAGAAAAGATTCAATGTAAATTAAATTATTAAGAAAAATTGAAGGATTGCAGTAATCATTTAAGCATAGACTTTATTAAAGGCCTCCCAGATATTTACAAGATATTTTACCAATTAAGCAAAATAGGTCAAAATATAGCATAATTGACATTTTAAAAGTTGGTAGGTAATGGGAGGGTCATCAGTGACCTGCCAGGGACTCATTTAGCATCAAGGGGCGCCATCTGGAGCTGTAGGGTTGCTTGAGCTGCAAGCAAATGCTTTTTCTAGCCTGTGAAGAGATTGTGAGTACCAGAAAACTATAAATAGGACTCCTTGCTTCACAAATTGAGAGACTCGGAGCCTTGACACACTCTCTCTCATCTAGAGAGAATGCTACGCAAAAATCAATAGAGATTAAGCTCTAGTCGATTAACCTAAACGGTAATTAGCCTAATCCTTTTTAATTAGCACGGCTAGATTAATCTATTTTGTTAATAAATTAAAGATTAGACCTAGGTATACTCATAAATCCTCTCTTAATTAATTATTCTCTGCTGATTGTTGTAATTAAGCTTGGTAATGTTAAGCTAATTAATTATCCTATCATATTAGGACTGAAATTAGCCAAATTAACCATGAATTCATGGGAAATATATTAATTAAGCTTAGATTAAGTTGAGGTAATTATCAGAGCTGCATTAGATAGTCATTAAGCTAGAAAAATTATCCTATAATTCTTTGAGTAATTTTCCTAATTAATTAGGCATAATTACAGTATTTTTTTGAGAAAATTAAAGGGGAGAATAATCAAATTGACTTCAAATGCTTTGAGTTACTTATCAGTGGTTAATCATGTGTTAGGGAACCCGTGATAATTAGGAGAAGATCAGATAATTAATTTACCTAATTACTTTAGCAGAAATACTCTGTTTTTAAGACAAATTAAATAGAGGAAATTAGTAAATTGACCTCAAATGCTTTGAGTTATTTATCAGTGATTAATTATGTGTTAAGAAACGCGTGATAATTAGGAGAATCTCAGATAATTAATTTATCTAATTACTTTAGCAGACATACTCTGTTTTTAGGACAAATCAAATAGGGAAAATTAGTAAATGGATTCAAATTGATTTGAGTTATTTATCAAAAGTTAATTACATGTTAGGAAACCTGTGATAATTAGGCCAAGCTCAGATAATTAATTTAATTAATTACTTTAGCAGACATACTCTATTTTTAGGACAAATTAAATAGGGGAAATTAGCAAATAGATTCAAACTGATTTGAGTTATTTATAAGAGGTTAATACATGCTAGGGAACCTGTGATAAACAGACCAAGCTCAGATAATTAATTTAACTAATTACTTTAGCAGAAATACTCTATTTTTAGGACAAATTAAATAGGGAAATTAGCAATTAGATTCAAAATGACTTAGTTATTCATCAGAGGTTAATTATATGTTAGGTAACCTGTGATAATTATGAAAAGCTCAAATAATTAATTTACCTACTTACTTTAGCAGAAATACTCTATTTTTAGGACAAATTAAATAGAGAAAATTATCAATTAGATTCAAAATGACTTGAGTTATTTATCAGAGGTTAATTATATGTTAGGAAACACCTGATAATTATGGGAAGCTCAGATAACTAATTTACCTAATTATTTTAGCAAAATTACTCTTTTTTTAGGATAAATTAAAAGGGAAAAATTATCAAATTGATTCAAAATGTCTTGAGTTATTTATCAGAGGTTGATTATATTTTATGAAACCCGAGGTAATTATGTTACTTGCAAATAATTATTTTATCCAATTATCCCAGTAAAATTACACTATTTTTAGAGGAAAATAAAAGGAGAAATATAGTAAATTAATCCAAAAATATTTGATATAAATATCAGAGGTAGAAAACACCTTGGAAAATCCATGATAAATACCCCAATCTTAGATAAATAGTTAAGGTATTTATCTTCAATAAAAGTAACCGATTATGCGTATAAAATAGACAAGGGAAATTAGTAAACGAATTTATATATCTACCAAATAAATACCTGAGGTCCAGAATCACTATTGAAGGGTGGGAAAATTACCTCAGCATAAATGGATGGTATAATAAATTACTATCAGTAAAATTTTACCTAATTTAGACCATAAGTATAGGAGAAAAAGGTTATTAATCAAATTTATGAAAATTACTAAAGATATAACATATTCAATTACAATTTAGGGAGAGTAATTCATTAGCGGATAGAAATTTATAATTTACTAAGGTTAAAATGGAAAATAGACTAAGGAGAAACCTAGTTAAAGGACTTCCGAAATTAAATGGTAATTATGGGAAATTACTTATAGCATAAATAAGTTACAGGAAGAATATCTCATCAAATTGACTATTAAAGATACCTACTTACTCCAAAAATCCTTATTGTTGGGTAAACGAAGAAAAAGAAGATTATTCAATTAAACTTCTGATGGATTAAGTCTTTTTATAAGGCTGCCGACATGGCTCCAAAGAGAACCAGGGGAAATCCTCTTACTGAGGAAGAGGATGTTAGAAACAAGCGAAACAAAGCCACTAATGACCATGAGGCTGGGCCTAGCCATAGGCCGATTGAGGAAAGTTTGCAGGCTCCAGCGCAGCAGAGCAGATGCCGAGCAGTCTCAGGTGGATTTCTATTTTGTTCACTTAAAATCTTTTAAAGTTCATTTTTAAGTTAGCATTGCATACGTAAAGTTAGGAAAGATACACTGTCTGAAAACGGAAGGTAACTTCCAACGTGTATTAGTTTATAATGTAGGCAGAATTGTTTGGGTTAAAACTGGTTGAAATAGGAAAGATATGATTGATCATCCTTAAAACAGCTTGTCTCAAGACACCTCCTAATCCTTGGTATAAATTGATGATAATGATTGGCTTTCTAGCCACGGATAAGTCGGTTACCCCCGTGAACGATGAGTTTCTACTCCGTGTCATGTCTTGATGTGTCTACATAAGTTAGGATACCGTTTTTTATCCTAGGGGACCCGCCCGGTTGTATGGGCAACTAGTTTGGTGTATGGGCACCCGGAACCTTGGGTGGGGGTTTATCCACTCCGGATTTGAATAAGGAATGGGTGCCATTTTTCACCCTTAGGTGGTCTTGAGACAAGAAGAGTACTGGTCATGGTTATTATGGACAATGTTTTGATTGACAGTACCCTGTCTTAAGTTTAAAGATGTCTGTTTGCTAAAAGAATGTTTTCAATACTGTTTTCAAGGGCTGTTTTAATAAAATCCCGTTATGAAATATAAAAGGAATCATTATTTTAATTGTGATAAGAACGTGGTAGTAATTAAATAACAAAAGAATCATGCGTGAGTGCGGGGTGGTAAGTGGGGATTGACTAAAGTTGTCAATCATGGATGGGTGGACCTGATTAGTCAGGTAACTATCCATTCCCGTGCACTAAAACGTTTTAGAAACTTCTTCACTTGGAAGAGGAATCCACCAACGGCTGTGCCCTCACATATGTTAGGGGGAAAAAAGCGTTAGCTAAGGAAACCATAATCTGAATGATGAAGTTATAGGGCCGGAATAAGAATTGTTTTTGTAGGCTGTTTGAATACGTTGTCCCGTTTTCGCTGAGAGACAGGACTAGGTCTGCTTCTAAGGCTATAGACCCAAGCCATTGTCAATAGTAAAGGTCTGTTCCTTGGATTTTTCTTGTTTAGAGACTCTGAGTTTTATCAGACCTAGAGACCTGTCAAGGATCCCATCCCGATCTTGGTATTGGCGGGTTGGGGATCTTACATGCTTGCAGGGTATGCTCACCCAGACACACTCACACACTCTCTCATTGTGTGCTATGCAAAGTGCAAGAGCTCCATCTCCTTCTCCAAGCTCCTTGAGAAGTTGAGAGCCTACACCAACACTCTTGGCTATGGAGTAAAAATCCAACCAAGAGCCATGCTTCAATGCTTAAGCTTGCCATCTTCTCCATCTTCATTACTATGGTATTATGCATGCTAGCAAGAAGAGTTATGATAAGTGAGGAACTAATTCTTTCTCCTATGACATGTTTCTTCTTCCTCTTCCTTACCCTCATTCCTTGCTAGCTCTCTCCACCTTTGAAGGTGTTTGAGGTCTTGGGACTGAGTCTTGGAATAGTTAAATATTTCTTCAAAGTTTATGTTATTCTTGTGATGCATGAAGCTTCCCATCTTCATTGCATCACCTAGGTCACAAGGAACACAAAGATTGTATTGTAACAAGTCTCTCTTAATGGGAGAAATCATAATACAAATGCCTATTGGAGGGGGGACCGGCTCGACATAAATCCGGTCCTCAACTACTGTCATGTTCTCTAAATTCTCTCTCTTGCAAAATTATTGTTCATGCCAAGTTAACTAATTGCTATGATTACGTTTCTATCTTCAATTATGTTCATCTGCTATGCTCACAAAGTAATTTTTCAAAAGTACTCTTATTAATTTTCCGCTACTCTCAAGCTAAATAGGCCAATTCCATTACAAAGAGGGTTGGGGAAAGTGGGCATCCTTGTTTGACACCAATGATGCTTGCAAAAAATTGTGAAACCCATCTCTCATATGTAGTCGACATATCACTTTTCGGTAGATGCAAAAGACTGCATGCACAAATCCTCTCGGCGCCTGAAGGCTTTGCATACGTCTCCAAATATTTTCTCGTGGTACCATATCAAAAGATTTCTTGAAATCCACAAAGAAATAAACAACTCTTTTCCTTTCAATAGAGACCCTTTCATAAGAACTCAAAGACTGACAAGGTGATCAATAATGCTATGATGCTTTCAAAAACCTGCTTGGCCAAGCGCACATTTGTCATTCTTTTCAGCCCATTCACTTATCTTCATCTCCATGATGCATCCAAATAACTTTTCCATCAAAGAATCAACCATTATAGTGCGATAGTTGTGCACATTGTTTATATCTCCTCCTTTGTGCCAAGGTTTGATCCAATTTGCACTCCAATCATGAGGCATGCCATGATGAAGTGCAATGTTAAACATATCGCGTATCCAATATTGTGTTTTCTTGCTTTTCCATTTATTTCAGCCTTGACACCTTGAAGTTCCCCTGCCTTGCGATTAGCAAGTTTCTCAAGTGCGCAGCATACATGTTCAATGGTAACGAAGGGAGGAGGCATAAACGGAAGGGAGCTACAACACTCAATCTTAACAAAATTGGGTTTCTCATAGAGGTTCTTGCAATGCGTATACATATCCTCAAGAGTCAATTCATGTAAACTCTCAACACTCTTGCTTTTTAGATTTTGCCAAAACTTGCCACATGCATGTGCTTTCTCTTGCGCTAAAAGAAGTTTTTTGACTTCCCACCTTCTCCTGTTTTTTTGAACAAGTGCTTTGTATGTGTGTGAACATTCCAAGTAAACTTCCTTATCTTTACTTGCATCCAACCTTAGCAAGTGTTTTTGAGCTTGACTACATTCCATGTCAAACCATTTCTTCTTGGTGCTACCCTTCTTAGACCTTTTGCAAGACATGTGTTTCACCAAAAAGAATTCCTTTGCACAAGAGAAAATTACTTCTTTGAAAACTTTCCTCTTGCATTCTAATGTTGGGCTCTCTTGATCCTCTGTCATGCTTAACATTTGGTCCACCATATCAGCATATATAAGTGCACGTTTGAAGTCTAAAAGTAGGTACGAGTGATTCACATCATGATTGGAGGCTACATGCTTGTGCCTTTTACGGTCAATACATAACATCCCATGATCCGATTCCGGATTCCATTCACCAAGTGTAAATCTTTGTGTGCATTTTAGAGTGGCTTCCGAAAACAACATATAGTCAATCACACTATCACCATTGTGCTTTCTACATGTAAAGTCATTGGTGCCTTGCCATAAAGTTACACCATTTGCAATGAGCATTCCAGTACTATTGCACATATGTAGAAGTGGCTTTCCATAGTGATCCACTTCTTTTGCATCATTAGAACTTCGATTATATATGTATGAGTCATCCATTCTTCTTGAGACATGCGGTAGGTCGACTTGTTGTGTGTCATGTCGTAACATATTTGTGCAAGCATTCATGTCTCCATTAAAGACAATGACTTCACCCTAGTCCTTGTAATGAGCAACGTCTTCCTCTAGTTCAATAAAGGGCCAATGTCTATCCATATCCAATCAATCATAAAAGCTAGAGTCATAGTGAGGAAGGTAGCAACCAGCCACAAACATGACTTGACCATTTGGTGGGCTGATTTTCAGCCATAAGTAGCACTTATACTTATCTTCTTTGACAATGGAAACATCTTTTAGACCCTTTTTTATCATACATGCTATGCCTCCTTGGCCTCTACGTTGCTGACACATGGAAGGATGGCAGAAAGAAGGGACTGACAGTGACAAGGGTACCCTTAAGTAGCAAGAAGAAAAGCACACACACACACACACACACTCACACACACACATAGAGAGCAGCATTTTGGGTTAGCCTCGGCTATGTCTAGCATGTCTTTGCCTCATTTATATCTTTTGGGTGGATTTGTCAAACCATCTTTTGGCATTGTTATTTAATCAACAATTTATAAACACATTACATACATGAATTAAAAACCAAGGTAGATCATAAACACTTATAAAACACATGACATGGAATCAATGCTTGATGGCTAGAGAAAATAGCTTGCTTTTCATTGAGAACAAGTGATAAAATCACGAGGCCTGCCAAGATGAGATGGACCTAAACAGGTTGAGCTAAGAAAAGCTCAAATTGTGACTACAATTTCAAATGCTCTCCCAAAAAATAGGCAAGAAGTAAGTAGTAGTAGGCATTGGTATGCACTTGGCATGTATCATCATTGTGAACAATAAACCAACATGCATATGATGTGAATAATTGAAGTAGCTACGATAATTCTCTCTCTCTCTCTCTCTCTCTCTCTCTCTCTCTCTCTCTCTCTCTCTCTCTCATAACAAGGAGAAGCACTATGCATTGTGTGTAATCAAGAGCCCATTTGAGTACTAGAAATTTGAAGAACCTTGGAGATAATAACCCAATAAAAGGGCATGAATGTTATATGCATCATTTCAAACTAAGAAGTAAGCCTACTATGCATTCGATAACATGAATTAGAGAGGGGATATCAAGAATTGGATTCTCAAGAAATATGGGGTGATAACATCAATGTCTTCACTTGGAAAGGCTTTGAAAATGTTCAAATGTGAGGCGAGTTGCTTAAGCCAAGCATAGGTCAACATGCTCTTGTTGATGATTGAAACCACGAGGAGATTTACAAGATATGTCATCAACTATGGGGTGGAAACTATGTAAAGTTAAACTTACAAGATGATGATATACCTACTTGACTACACGCTGAAAGCATTGAAGGCAATTGTGAATTCTTGAAATTGCATTAAGTGACAATGAACAACCTACACGAGTGAGTGCCAAAATGGGTTGAACTTTGTCCAAGAGATTCTTGTGCCATCCATGATGATACCTCTTTGTTTTACTTGGGAGCGATATGGAAATGGGTAATAGTGTGCTTGCAAGCATAAACAACATTGCTTATTCTAAACAAGAAAAGCGTGTTAATTTAGGCCATGGTGTTGAAGAGAAGCTAGGATTGAAGTCAATGAAGCATGGAGTTCTCTACAAACTGGGATACTCGATGCATATACGGGATGCTCAAACATAAGCATCATCAGGAGCTTCTCCATACATTAAGGAATAAATATAAAACATATCTTGAAGAAAGGTAGATCAAATTGAAGGTAGATCAAATTGATGACTATGGCTTGAAATGCTTTGGAAAGCAGGGATGTATCTTGGGGGGAAGCCTTTTGTGGAGAAAATGATTGCACATGCTTGGGTGCATCAAATGTGTCCCAAAGCATCTTCAAAACCCATGGTAATGGCTTCGACCATATGACTGAAGCTAATCAAAGGTGGAAATTTTCATTTCTTCACATTAGCATGATAAAGTTCACTTCTCCACATTAGCAGCCAAATCCTCAACGTAGGCAAGCTCTCCAACACACAAACATGAGTAAAGGTGTAAGCTCCAAAGACTACAATTACTAGCACAAAAAAAACTCATCATTAAGCAAAGAGTTTAGCTTGAATGAAACACAAAAAAAGAGAAGAATGCAGTGAATCTGCCATTTGCAAATACGATCTAGGCAGCCATAAGAGACCACTTGGAAGACAATGAAGCATGAAGCAATGAACATGAAGACCGGGTAATATTAAGTATCAACAAACGGGAGGAGATACACATGGGCATCCACAACATGAGGCGCTTGACATAGCTAAGATAAAGCCCAAGGTAAGATTTGCGCATCAAGATAGTTCCTATAGCATTCAAGTTAGATGCATATACAATCAATAGTATTAACATTTTGCTTACCATGTTTGTTGTGCATTAAGATAGTCCACATAGCATTCAAGTTAGACACCAACGCAATCCATAGTATTAACATCTTGCTTACTGTCAAGACAAGGGCAAGGCCAGGGAGTCACGGACTGGGCCAGGGGCCAGGCTAGGCAGTGTGGATGTTGAAATTAGGGTTGCAGAGAAACACACACAGCTTGGAGAAGACGAAGCAAGCTCAAGGCACACAATAGAGAGTGTATAACTTAGTGTGCAATGGAAAGATGGATAGCCCTAGAGTGATGGGTGTATACACAATGCTCGGGGGAAAAAACCTCCTAAAGAGGGAAAAATGCCCCGGCGGTCCTAGTGTGTTCACACACATCACTACCACATGTATATGGCAACAAATCCCCCCTGGAGTGATGCGGTGAACGAGAGCTGGCACATGAGTAAAGGTAAGTGCCATGCCCTAAGGACATGATCAGTCCACAAAGGGGAGTAAGCCCAAAGCTTTGCAGAAAGCTTCAAGCTTCTCACGAGACAATGCCTTTGTGAAAAGATCTGCAAGATTGTCCTGTGTTGGCACATAAGCCAAGCTAATCTCTCCTGCTGAGAGCCTCTCCCTGACATAGTGGTAATGCACCTCAATGTGCTTTGTGAGAGCATGAAAAATTGGGTTCCTCGCAACTGCCAATGCGCTCTGACTCTCAGTGTAGATAGTGTTGGTAGTGTCCTGTCCAACACCCAAATCAGCGATAAGGCGTCTGAGCCATGCACACTCAACCGTAGCCTGTGAAGACTACCTTGTACTCAGACTCACAACTCGAAGTGGCCACAGTAGGTTGCTTCTTGCTCAACCATGATATACATGAACTGCCAAGCATGAAACAAAAACCACTTGTGGACACTCTCGTGTCAAAACAACCAACCCAATCTGAGTCCGAAAAAGCATGTAAGTCTGGCGGCAATGATCCCCCCTTGGGATAAAACAAGCCAAGATGTAAAGTTCCACTAAGGTAGAGGAAAATCCTCTTGACAGCCTGCCAATGCTTAGACCCTGGGCTATGCATAAATCTGCTGAAGTGTGAAACTGCAAACTGAATATCCGGCCTTGTGTTGCATACATAAATGAGGTAGCCAACAGCAGTTTGATAAAGAGTGACATCAGCAGGATCGCCAGCATCATGTAGACTCAACTTCAAACCTGTTTCCATGGGAGTGGCAATAGGTTTGCAATCCTCAAGTCCAAACTTACATAGCAATGTCTCTATGTAACTTTTCTGACACAAGGCAATACCACCATCACACTGCTTAAACTGTATACCCAAGTAATGATGCAACAGCCCCAAATCTTTTATCTTGAAAGTAGCATTCAAATCAGCCTTAAATTCAGCGCGTATGTCTCTCATTTGGTCCAATGATCAGCAAATCATCAACATAAATAACCACAATGAGAAGTACATCACCCTCACGCTTTACATACAATGTGCTTTCTCTTGGACTGTTACGAAATCCTTGTTTGACCAAATGAGTGTCAGCTTTCTCATACCAAGCACGAGGAGATTGCTTCAACCCATACAAAGCCTTGTTACATTTGCACACTTTGTCCTCTTGTCCTTTTATGACAAAATCGCGAGGTTGCGTTACATAAACTTCCTCAAATATGTCACCATTCAAGAAAGCAATAACAATGTCTGAATTGATGTACATCCCAACCAAAATGAGCTGCCAATGCACATAGAAAACGCACAGTAGTCATACGACAAGTGGGAGCAAAAATCTCTTCATAATCTATGCCTTTTTGCTGTGCATAACCCTTTGTAACAAGTCAAGCCTTGTGGCGATCGATCTCACCATTCGGCTTGCGTTTCAACTTGTAAACCCACTTTGTACCAATGGCCTTTCTGCCAAGAGGCAAATCACATAACGTCCATGTGTCATTTTCTATAAGTGCATCATATTCTGATTGCATGGCAGCCATCCAATTTCTGAATTTTGTGCTTCATCAAAAGACAGAGGCTCCTCAACATCATGTAAACTAGACACAGCCAAAGCATAACAATCTGATGCATAAGATGCATGGCGAGAGCCTGAACGAGTACGACTAGACAAAGGTGCATCCAATTTACTATCTCGCAAAGTGTGCACCAGCCATTTTGGCATACCTCTAGCCTGCTCATTTTCAGTCCTTTCCTCATCATGTACATCATGCACATCTGCATCAGTAATAATAGGCTGATCTAGAACATTTTTAGAAACCCCCATAGGCTGTACATTTGCCTCATTGGAACTTACATTCGTATTTCCACCACTGAAAAGAGGCAACAAGGTGTCATAAATGTCCTGTGAGCTTAAATTATTGTCTTTAGTACATGACAGCAAGGGCTGAACAAAATCTTCCACAAACACTACATCCCGAGAAACCAAAATACGTTTTGTTTGCTGATGATACAACCTGTAACCTTTGCTTTCAGCACTATAACCAACAAAAATACAATTGACAGCCTTATCATCCAATTTTCTGCGCTGCACTTGTGGCACCAAAGCATATGCCAAATAGCCAAAAAACACGCATGTGCTCAATAGAAGGCTTTCTATCATGCCATGCTTCATATGGAGTAATAGACTGCAAAGCTTTCGTAGGACACCTGTTAAGTACATAAGTGGCACACATGATGGCCTCAAGCCAAAAAGAATGCGGCAAAGCTTGACTCTTGACCATACATTGTGCCATTTCCTTCAGTGACCTGTTTTTCCGCTCAACAACACCATTTTGCTAAGGTGTATAAGGCACTGTACATTGGTGTTTTATCCCACGACTAGCCAGAAATGCATTGAATTCATGAGACATATACTCCCCCCCTCGATCAGAATGGAGGGTGCCCATAGTACATTTCGAGACATTTTCAGTCATAGCCTGAAATTGTTTGAAGCACATAAAAACTTCGGACTTCACTTTAAGCGGAAATACCCATGCATGCTTGGAGTAATCATCAATGAAAGTCACGAAGTACAGGTAATTTCCCAAGGATGGATTTTGCATGGGCCCACAAACATCACTATGCACAAGCTGCAACCTGCATGTGGCCCGAACTGAACCATCCTTTGGAAACTTAGAACGCTGCATCTTACCCAGAATATAGCCTTCACAAACATGTTTGACAGGTGCTTCAAGAGGCGGCAAAGAAGCAACCATATCAGATTTCTTCAAACGCAGCAAACTGGCAAAATTCAGATGACCAAAACGTGCATGCCAAAGTTTTGCATCTAAAATAGACCTTGAATCTGCAATAGCATTTGCAAAATTTTGTCCACACTTGTCATACAAAGTGAGCTTATACAGCCCATGGCACAAAAGGCCAGATGCAACAATTTCATCACCAAAACTGAGATCATGAACTGTACATCTGTCATCCACAAATTTGACTACAAGTCCAAGTCTAGCAAGTGCGGATACAGACAAGAGATTCTTCTTGATCCCAGGTACATAGAGTGCATCAACAAGTGTAAAAGAACTGCCATTAACAGTAGTAAGCACAATCTTTCGAACTCCTTGAACTGGATAAGAGGCATTGTTGGCACAAGTGACTGAATTCCCATGTGGGACAGACTCGAGAGAGGTAAACAATTCACAATGTGAGGTAATGTGCTTTGCAGCACCACTGTCAAAATACCACACATGTGAATCTGCAGCAACTGACAAGCATGCATCATGGACAGCAGGATTGTAAGTGCACTGTGCGCTAAAAGCCCATTCTGCATCAACATCAGCATTACAGTCTCCTTTCACAGAAGACTCAACAATGGCTGCATTTGTAGTGGAACCAGCATTTGCAATGGAACCACCCTCTTTCTTCTTAGCCTCTTTTGCCTTCAACTTAGGACACTGCTTGATCAAGTGATCACTAGCTTTACAATAATGGCAACGCATATTATTTTTGCCCTTATCACCAGAATTCCCAGACGAATTGCTGCTAGCAGAAGCATTAGGAACAGAATTTTTGCCACTCGCAGCAGAACCATAAGAAGTGGCTGCATTGCTGTTACCACCCTTTCTTTGAGAAGCAATAAAAGCCTGTTCAACTGCACGCTGCCTAGTCCTGTTTTTTCTGGAAAGTGACTCTTGCAACAACAATGTGCATAATGCATCCAAGTCTCCAAGTACTAGCAAAAGTCTGGTAAGAATCTGGTAAGGCATCAAGAACATTCTGCACAAGGGAACTGTCTGAAATGACTTCACCTACAGAAATAAGTTGTTCATTGATATCCTTGACACTAGCAAGGAAAGTGTCCATATCATCTTCCTCATGCATAATCTTCGACTCTAGCTCTTTACGCAGCAAACCAATTTTAGCCTCATTGCGACTTGCATAAAGACCAGCCAAAATATCCCAAGCCTATTTTGCAGATTTTGCTGAACGGATGTGAGGAACAATGGTGCGCTTCACAGACATCGCAATCAATGCATGAGCCTGCACATCCTTAACATCCCAACGAGCTTGTTCTGCCGTAGGCAAAACAACTCTAACAGCACCAATCCTTGCAGCAAGACTTGCAACATCCTCAACATCGCCTACATCCTCAGAACCAGGACGTACATCAATGCCCTGCACAATGTTCCAGACGCCCTTTGACACAAGAACATGTTGCATCATATAAGCCCACATAGGGTAGTTGTCCCCATCCAACCTGTCCTCAGCAGCAAACATCTTGACCACATCTGTGTTGTTGTTGTCAACCATGGTAAATGCTGCACCTAATGTGAAAACTGCCCGAAAATAGGAGAAATGGAGCGGGAACAACACGTGCTATATAGCACAAACTGTAGAAGACTACAAGGCCCTTGTTATGCAGAAAACGACACTGATAGAAATTCTGCACAAAATGAAAAAATTGCCTGTGCAGACCTGCCTGTAGTGGAAACGGAGGCCGAAATGAGCCCAAATCAAAAATCTGAGCAGACCATGCTCTACGAGCTTTCCCGAAGTACTTGTCGACATGCGAGAGCTTGCCAAAGCTCACTGAAATCGGAGAAAGTGAGCAGGCGTGTACTGGAGCAGTTGGCGACTAAGCCCGGGAGGACGCAACCTGCTCTGATACCAATTGTTGGAATTAGGGTTGCAGAGAAACACACACAGCTTGGAGAAGACGAAGGAAGCTCAAGGCACACAATAGAGAGTGTATAACTTAGTGTGCAATGGAAAGATGGATAGCCCTAGAGTGATGAGCGTATATATAATGCTCGGGGGAAAAAACCTCCTAAAGAGGGAAAAAATGCCCCGGCGGTCCTAGTGTGTTCACACACAACCTCCTAAAGAGGGAAAAAATGCCCCGGCGGTCCTAGTGCCTTTATAATGGGAGGTTGGGAGGAGGATCCTATGTCTAGTTACCCAAGTTCTTACAGTGGTATCAAAAGCCAATTACATTTTTGGGAAGAAAGACGTGGTGGGTCTTTTTCAAGCCTCTTGCATGTTGCATGCTGTGGGGCTTCTCTCTTGCCAAGGGAGGAAGGACATCGGGGTTGAGGAGCGTGTGCCAAGCCTCTTGAGGCGGGGAGGAACACGTAGTCAACCTCACCCAAACCTTGTGCTGCATAGCTTGGAGAGTGCGCGCAAGCCAAGCCAGCAAATCCTATCCACGGGAGCGGACAGTGGGAAGCACCGGGTGCACCTCCATCATCCAGTCAACCTCGTGCAGCAGTTCCGACTCCATACCTTTGTGCAAGTTTTTTTTCACCATTAAACAAACCCTAAGGCTGTTGGCCTTGGGACAGTCCCATAAGAAATTTATGCCGGCAAGGGTGCATGCCCACCCGACATACACCCACACTCAAGTGATAGTAGACGCACGCCCTCATCTCGTCCACAACAAGCCACGACATCAGTGGACAGGCAGTCCGTTTGCTGCAGATACTCTTAAAGTGCAGAAATTGTAGCACTACGTCAAAGATAATTTACAATGACAACCTTTCGATTGTCCACCCAGTGTCCGTCATCACTAATTGCTGCGAAAAACCAAGTCGACTGCGACAAATCTACGTGGTATACTTGAACGGGTGGATTTACTTGTTGATTAAAGCTTGGACAACCAACGTAATTTACCGATTGATTAAATCTTGGACTACCAATGTAATTAGCACGGCTAATTATTGTTTGTGGTGCATTCTACGGCTACAGGATTGTTTTTTAAATCAAGGTATTCTTTCTTACACTACACGGTGTTGCCATGGATTCAAATATCAATATGACCTTTGATTTCGAGCATCATATGCCTGACCCTCCCCATGATGGCTCGTGGCCAGATACTCTCACGAAGGGTGCCTGCGACGCCATGGGAGGTGATGACGCTTATGAATTGCTCGATATTTAGGAATTTCGTACACTACAGACACGCATCTCAGTAATGGAAGGAAATTTTGCATCTTTAAATGAAAATGTCACTAAACCATCCACGTTAGTGATACAATTTATGTAGCAGCAGGCCAAGGTCCCCATTGACACACACATGCATGAGCACACTGCCACTCAGGGGCAAAGCCCTTCTGATCATGGACAAGGTCCATCTCCAGATTCTTTGCACACTCTCACTGCAAAGGAGGTGAATGAGTTGTTGATGAAAAACACCAAACCACCGATTTTTAAGGGGGAAGACCGAGATCACAATAAGGATGCAGTGAATATCTTTCTCAGCAAGTGGGATGGAATTCACGCCTTAAGGCGTACTCTGGATGTAGTCAAAGCATTGCAAACAAGTCTGACTCTGGAAGGCAAGGCCTACAAATGGTGGATGTCTCTCAAGGAGAAGAATATCATACCACATAGTTGGGCAGCCTTTGAAGCTATGTTTTGAAAAGAATTTTTGCCTACAAATGAGGTAGATCGAAATTGGACGGCTTGGGACACGTGTTCCATGCGCCAACACCCATCATTACTTGAATATATCTCTCATTATCGAGATGTTATCCTCAAGTTGGAAGGACTAGACACCTTTCAACAAGTATGTGGGTTTATCCGTGGTCTGACGCCAGAGCTTAAGAAGCACGTTGAAACTTAGGACCCTAAAACACTTGAGGAGGCCATAGTGAAATATCATACCACATAGTTGGGCAGCCTTTGAAGCTATGTTTTGAAAAGAATTTTTGCCTACAAATGAGGCAGATCAAAATTGGACGGCTTGGGACACGTGTTCCATGCGCCAACACCCATCATTACTTGAATATATCTCTCATTATCGAGATGTTATCCTCAAGTTGGAAGGACTAGACACCTTTCAACAAGTATGTGGGTTTATCTGTGGTCTGACGCCAGAGCTTAAGAAGCACGTCGAAACTCAGGACCCTAAAACACTTGAGGAGGCCATAGTGAAATATCATACCACATAGTTGGGCAGCCTTTGAAGCTATGTTTTGAAAAGAATTTTTGCCTACAAATGAGGCAAATCGAAATTGGACGGCTTGGGACACGTGTTCCATGCGCCAACACCCATCATTACTTGAATATATCTCTCATTATCGAGATGTTATCCTCAAGTTGGAAGGACTAGACACCTTTCAACAAGTATGTGGGTTTATCTGTGGTCTGACGCCAGAGCTTAAGAAGCACGTTGAAACTCAGGACCCTAAAACACTTGAGGAGGCCATAGTGAAAGCACACATTCATGATGATCCAGATGAAAAAAAATCACATAATAATCATGTGTCTGTTAATACACATTGTAATATACGCACACAGTATGGGCACAATAAAAGGAAATTTATAGTATCCAATTCTGAAGCAGCTAAAAACCCCAAGGGATCCCGTGGTCCTCTCTCTCCTGAGGACCTTGATAAGGCTGAAAAAGAGAAGTTATGTTTTCAATGCTTGGGAACCGGCCATGGAAAAAAGGATTGTCCCAAGGGGAAATCTGTTGCTCATGGCAAGGAGAAAGCAGTGCACACGATGCAACTACTACCTCTTGAGTCTTCCTCATGATTCTTTACGATGGAAGTAACACACACCAAGGTGGTGCATGAATGTTGTATCACAACTTCCATGTGGCAATAGACCTTTGGTCCACATGAGTTGGTGCGTATGCAGGGATCTCTGCAAGGGCACAAGGTGCGCATCTTGGTAGATGACAATGCTACTCACAATTTCATTAATTATGCATTGGTGAAAAAACTCAAATTGCCCCAAACTCCCAGTTCCCACCGCTACAAGGTAGCAATGATGAATGGTTATGATGTCAAAATCTGGGATACTCAAGTCCGAGCTGTACTGTTGGAAATACAAAGCTATTCCACATCCTTGGATTTTCAAGTTATAAACATGGAGAGGGAAGATGTGGTCCTTGGTAGGGAATGGTTGCATAGCCTAGGACCATCACTGAAGTGTAGCTATGATGACAACAGCCTGATGTTTGAATCCCATGGCGCACATGTGTTGTTGTTAGGAGAGAAGGATGTGCCTTCCTCACCACCATGGATATGTACAGTCAAGCTTATGCAGCTCGATTTTTATAATGAAATAGATCAAGTTTTCTTGTGTTACTCATTGTCTCATTTTCTTTCGAATATTGAATCTGTTGAACATTCCTCAACGCCGCATGCTTCTCTCTCATCTCTTCCACCAACGGCTACTTCTCAACAAGCAAAGGTTGCCAGTGGTTTAACAAATTTATTAAGGGAATTTCAAGATGTTTTTCCTAATGTATTTTTCCATCAGGATTACCTCCAACATGATCGGTGCAACATAGCATCGATGTGGTTGCAGGCAGTAAACCAAAGTAAACCACCCTACCGCATGAGTTACTCTGAAGCTGCTAAGGTGGAACGTCAGCTTGTTGACTATCTTAGCAGAGGGTTTATCCAACCCAGTTCTTCACCATGGTCTTCTCAAATCCTATTAGTGAAGAAAAAAGATGGCAGTATGCGTATGTGCATAGACTACCGTGGCTTAAATGCGATTACTATTAAGAACAAATACCCATTGCCATGCGTGGATGAGTTGTTTGACAAGCTCCCTCATGCTCGTATTTTTACGAAAATAGATTTGCGGTCGGGTTATCACCAAGTACGTATTCGACTTGCTCATATACCCAAAACTGCATTCCGACAAGGTTTGGACACTATGAGTTTTTGGTTATGCCTTTTGGGTTAACCAATGCGCCCACAACATTCATGACACTTATGGATAGTGTCTTGAAATCGTACTTGCGCAAATTTGTCATCGTTTTTCTCAATGACATTCTAGTATACAGTGCTTCTTTACAACATCTGAGGCAGGTATTCGAATTGTTACGAACAAATCAATATATGCCACGGAATCCAAGTGTGATTTTCTGAAGGAGGAAATTCACTATCTTAGACATGTTATTTCACCTACTGCGCTACACATGGATCAATCCAAAGTGGATACCATTTGGCGGTGGCCTTCTCTTAAAAATCTGAAAGAGTTACAGATCTTTTTAGGATTTACAGGTTTTATCGAAGGTTTGTTAAAAACTATGCTAATATTGTTGTTTCCATGAGATAGACCAACTGAAAGGCAAAGGCAAGACCTTTCAGTGGGGGCCCGCTCAGCAGCATAGTTTTAATATGCTCAAGGATGCATTAGCTACAGCTCCAATTCTAGCTATTGTAGATCCTCTAAAACCATTTGTTTTGGAAACGGATGCCAGTGAGACTGTGCTATTAGAGTAGTCCTACTACAAGAAGGGCGGCCAATTGCATTTGAAAGCAAGAAGCTTGATTCAGCAGAGCAGAATTATTCTTCTTATGAACGAGAACTCTATGCAATAGTGTCTGCCTTGAAAACATGGCAACATTATTTGTATGGCGCTCAATTTGAGATTGTGTTTGACCATGAAAGCATTAAATGGTTTACACAACAAACCGACTTGAAGGGTCGAAAGGCCACGTGGACTGAGATTCTCAAAAAATATGATGCAAAGCTCCGGTATTGTAAAGGACGATACAATGTGATGGTTGATGCTCTTAGTCGTATGCCTGAGATCAATTCTCTCTTGTTCACGGAACTTCGTTGTGAATTTTTAGACTCTCTGAAGGGCAAATATGAGCAGGATGATGCGTATTCCAAAGTGTAGAGCCATGTGCAAATGAGAGATCCTTCTCACTCCAATGCTGGCAGTGTATCGTTAACCTCCACACATAGTTCTCCTCTGTCGAGTGATGAACTACAACGAGATGGAAGAATATTACCATCGACAATGAGTACCTACTCCATAAGGGGAGAGTTTGTGTACCGATGGACACAGACATTTGGCACCAAATTCTTTATGAATGTCATGGCAGTCCAAGTGCAAGGCACTCAAGTATTAAAAAGACTTATGCTCTCCTACAACGACAGTTTTACTGGCCAGGTTTACATGGCTTTGTTCAAGATTATGTTTTGCATTGCCAAAAATGTCAAGTTAACAAAGCAGAACACATGAAGGCAGGAGGACTCTTACATCCTTTAGAGATTCCCAATGGGAAATGGGAAAGTATCTCTATGGATTTTATTGTAAGTTTACCGACCACTATACGAGGTCATGACTCAGTATGGGTGGTCGTAGACTGGTTGATTAAACTATATAAGTTTACTCCAACCAAATCAACGATTAAGACTCCAAAATTAGCCAAGTTATTTGTGAAAAATCTATACAATTTGTATGGCTTGCCAAGTAACATTGTGAGTGACCGTGATCCCAAGTTTAATAGTCATTTTTGGAGGGTTGTGTTTAAACAATTGGGTACACAACTCAACCTCAGTACATATGATCATCCATAAACGGATGGCCAGACTGAACGAGTTAATCAAGTGGTAGAGGATATGCTACGCGCATACGTTAGCAAGAAACAAACAGACTGGGAAGAATATCTACCTCTTCTTAAGTTTGCTTACAATAGTGCTAAGCATGTCACGACTGGATTTAGTCCTTTCATGCTCATGTATGGTTTCAACCTAGGTTACCTGTTACGGTGGGGTTGGCAACTGAAAAACTCCAACAGGTTAAGGATTTTCTCCAAGACCATATGGATATGCTGAAATTCGCTCATCGGAACGTCCAACAAGCACAGGATCGGTATAAGAAGTACGCTCATGAGAAACGTCAGCAAGTTACCTTTGGAGAAGGAAAGGAAGTATTTCTACGTGTGCCAAAGCATTCAGAAACTTTGAAAACTGGGCCAACACCGAAATTATCTCCAAGATATTATGGGCCTTTCAAAATACTCAAGCAAGTTGGTGATCGTGCCTACAAACTATTTTACCCATACATTTTCGTATTTATCCGTTGTTTCATGTAAGCCTTTACGTAAGCGATTACATGGGGACGACAATGTCATTGATCAACAGATTCTGGTCGATTTCGTTGAACCTCCTACCCTATTGCATGAACCTGAACGAATTCTTGACTATCATGATTTACATACGGTCATCATGTACGTCGACAAGCATTAATCAAGTGGAAAGATCGACCTGACGAAGGTGCCACTTGGGAAAACATTAGTGCTCTTAAGAAGAAGTTTCCCACTTTTGTTTTCGAGGACGAAAACTCTTCCTTAAGGGGGGAGTTATGTCAGGACAAGGGCAAGGCCAGGGACTTACGGACTGGGCCAGGGGCCAGGCTAGGCAGTATGGACAGGGGACCCATCTACGGCAAGAGATTAGGAGCCTGCCTTTACAATGGGAGGTTGGGAGGAGGATCCTATGTCTAGTCACCCAAGTTCTTACACTTACCATGTTTGTGCTCACATTTTCCATTGGCTAGTTCCATCCCTACATGATGCGCTTTGACGGCAGGTGCCTAATCCCCTATCCACCATCAAGTTAATTCCATGCTTGCAATATTGCACTAGAGCATCATCAACATTGACCTCTATCTCAACCTGCAAGTTATTTTGCATCTTGAGCTCATCATGTGCATGAGCACCTGGGCTGACCATTAATAAGCGGCTTGATAGCTCTCGCTCTCTCTCTCTCTCTCTCTCTCTCTCTCTCTCTCTCTCTCTCTCTCGTATGCGTGCGCACATACAAGAGAGCGCGCGTGCGCACATACAAGAGAGAGTTATACTTGGCTTCTCACAAACACAGACGGCATGGTTGATGGTTGTCAGCATTGATGCAACTTGCAAGAGAAAGCTGTACTCAATAGCTCCCCATCACAGACTCCCCAATAGTCTTAGAGCTACTAGATGTTGAAGTTTCCACCACTTAAGGCCAACAAGAGCATGGGCACTTGGTACACATATGAAGCCCGACACAATGAACATATATGTGTGTGCATGTGTAGAGAGAATAGTGACACAACAAACAACTAGAGTAGGCTACTACAAAGTATGCAAAGAATGGTGTTGAAACAATTACCTCTTTCCATGCATGCTGCATCCCAATTGTCCTCTCTCTCTCTCTCTCTCTCTCATTCGCACAAAGATTCCCATCTCCCTCAATCACTCAAACTAATGCTCCATTTAAAACTTTCACTCATCGGTGGCCACAAACCTAAGCTTGTTGTGTATGCTAGTACGCCCTTGAACTCAAACAGCACAGACTACAGGATGGAGAGCATGAGCTTGCCATGCAACCTAGCGCTCTCTCTCTCTCTCTCTCTCACACACACACACAGAGTATGTGTGACCTAAAAGGGGAAAGGTTTCCCTACTATGTGATGTCATAGCTGAATTTTTGAGGGCGAGTGTAAACATGTTCCGACAGAACCTGTGACAGTGATCGAATTTAAAGTTTCTTATCAGGGGGGATGTTGTTGTAACTCTTAGCAGAGAAAGGGTGGGGTGCGCTATGCATTGACATGCAGGGAGGCTAGGTGTTAGGGCCTTTGGAATCAATTCTCTGAGAAGCAATGCTAATGTTGGTACCATATCAATCTGTAAAGAGCACACAGTTTATTTAAGTAGATACAAGTTAAAAAAGCAGTGAGTCCATAGGTTCAAAAGATTTCTTGCAAGGAGCTTTGTCAATGCTTGGATTGGAAAAAGGTCCAATTGGACATGCAAAGGACCAAGGCATCAGTCTCTTCATAACTTGCCGCTCCACGATACTATCACACACCACCTAACTCAGTGCGCTCTTCTCACCACCTCACTTGTCTAGCGGTCAAGGTCCTGCAACATACATCTGATTTTTAATCTATATTGTAACCCACAAAGCACAGTGCAAAAGAGAGGGCAACAGGCTCTAGACACAGACAATGAACAGGGGAGTCGTCTTCTGGATTGGATGGCTACATTGAAACTCCTGCTGCATTCAGGGGTGCAGAAGAAAATCAATGATCTCTTACTACAAAGAATGTGCACGAGTAGGTCTTAACACCCAAAAGCATCTCCTACAGTATTGTTCACTCAAACTGCCATCAAGCATAGTAATAAATGAGTGAATCAAACTCTCTTTGATAATCGCACGACCTGATAAGGCTCCTTTGAGAGCAATAAAAACGAAATTCTAGAGCAGCCCTTCCTTGACTACAAACCAATCACATAGGGATGGTGATACCTCCATCATGCAAAGTGACCTCTACATACTAAAACATCTTCCCTAACTTCATCCATGCACATTAGGAAGCGTAGAACTATGTATCAACGTATGCATATACATATCATAAACACAACCTATGATAAACTTGCAGAAAGTTCAACAGGGGTTTAATTGATAGGTTGTCAAGGCTGAGATCCAACTCTGAAGCTCGTCCCATGACGATTGTGCTATGCAAAAAAGAAGGCTCCTGCCTCAGTGAGACCTCTATTACCTTGGACAAGACAAAAGAGCAGGCTTGCAGGGAGAAACAAAGTGGGAGGACCTTACCATCTAGGCAAAAACAGAGATGCGAGGAAACGAGAACTCCCCTGTTGTGGAATCTAGAACCTAGAGAGAGAAAGGAACGTCACATCTCCGAGGTGCCTAAAAGCAGTTGAGGAGCCGAGAAAGGAGAGGGTGACTTTCACAAAGGCAAGGAAGAAGTAGAGGAAGAGAGCCTCAGGACTATATACACATGTGCATTTAAGAAGCGCGCTCAGGGTAGGAGGTAAACCCGGGCGACGAACGGTGGGACGACGTGGCATTGGGGCGTGACGTGGCCACCGGGCGGGGGTGAGATGGCGACGGAAATCCACGTCGGCATTAATTATGACGGGGAGGGGAAAATCCAACGGGATCCCCGCCATGATTTTGAAGTGGGGTGTGTCACCTCACCTCACCTCAGGCAGGTGAGGGGAGCCTGTTGGTCGTCCGTGGCGTCGCCTGGGTTGCTTTCACTTTGCGCGGTAGTACAGCTTGCCTCAGGACATCGTTCAACATTGTCGACTGTGTTTTGGGGTTTGAGGGGGTGTTTCAGGGCATCGCACAGGTCTGTCCAGGGGGTTTCAAGGGCACCGCGGGCAAGGGGGAGCTCTGTCCAGGATTGCGCAGAGATGGCGGGCAAGGCGAAGAAGGGAGGGAGGAAGGGAATGAGGGGCGCTTACTCTACACCTCCACCAAAGAAGTCTGCTGGAAGGGCTGGGAGGGGAGCCAAAAAGCCGCTTGCGATGAGAGCCACGCGCTCGAGGTCGAGAGCCACACGGTCGAAGCCGACTCAGGAGGTCAAAGAGGTGGGGGGGGGAGCTCTTTCTTGCAGTGTCTCAGCCCGATGTTGTTTCGGAGCCTTCGTCGGTCAAGACTGCTGTGCTGTGACCGGGGAAAGGAGGAAGAAAGCGGGGAAAGGACCAAACAATGACGATGTTCCTCCATTGGCGGTTGTAGAACCGGAGCCGTGCAAGCCTGCTCTGCTGTGACCAAGGAAGGGAAGAAGGGGGCTTTAAAGGCCCAACAGCCAGAACAAGTAAGATAGTTCTCGGGTTTACCTATGAATGTCCGGGTTTATCTGTGGACGTTTGGGTTTACTTGTTTCAACGTGTGCAGGGTTTGAAGATTGCAACGCCTCAGGGCCAAGATGCTCCTCTGTCGGTGGATGTACCTCGAGAGGCGTGCCAAGGTGTTGCTTCGAAGAAAGCTCCAAAGGCCCCAAAGGAGATCCAACCAACAAAACAGGTAGGACTCTTTCTGTGGATGCCCGGGTTTATCTGTCATTGCCCGAAGATTTGTGTGGTTTAAGGGAAATTTGTGTCTGCTATTAAGTGTTCACATGTGCAGGGTTTGAAGAGGGCAACGCCTTTGAAGATTGATGCTCCTCTATCGACGTATGTACCTCGAGAGCCGTGCCAAGGTGTTGCTTCAAAGAAGGCTCCAAAGGCCCCAAAGATTGCAACGCCTTTGAAGATTGCAATGCCACCGGGCCAAGATGCTCCTTTGTCGGCGGATGTACCTCGAGAGCAAGGCCAAGGCTCTGTTTTGAAGAAGGCCCCAAAGGTCCCAAAGGAGGCCCAACCAACAAAACATGTAAGATTTGTGCAGGGTCAAGATGCTCCTCTGTCATCGAATGTAACTTAGGAGCCATGCCAAGATGCTAGTTTGAAGAAGGCCCCGGCCCCAAAGGCCCCAAAGGAGATCCAACCAACAAACAGGTAGGAGAAATGCCTGGGTTTATCTGTCAGTGCCCGAGTATCGCTAGTTGTTAAGTGCTCCTAGGTGTTTAACATGTGCACGGTTTGAATATGGTTAAAGGATAAGGCGCGCTGAAGGCTCAAAAAAGCGGCCAGTCAAAGGAGGTGAGCGGCACAGTGAGCACCCGACCAGGGCCTCCTAAGGCTCCAAAGGAGGACCAACAAACTAAACAAGTAGGATTGTGCCTGGGTTTATCTGTCAGTGCCCGGGTATTGTGCAATTTTTTTGAAAATTGTGTCGGCTGTAAGGTGTTCACGGGTGTCAATGTGTGCAGGATATGATTGTGCTTGAAGGATCAAGTCCCTTGAAGGTTCAAAAGAGTGGTCAAGCAAAGAAGTTGAGTGGCACAGCAGGCTCGGAGCCACCCAAGACACAGGTATGCAACAAACGGCCCTAGGCAGACTATTGCAATGAAAGTGTGCCTTGCAAGTGTTTTTGGACCTTGCACCCGGGTTTATGTCTGAGTGCTTTGTCATAGGTGAACAAGAGAAATGCCAAGGCTGATGTGAAAGAGAAAGAAGGTACCGCGGTCCCCGAGCAACAAAATGTGAAGAGGTTGAAGAGGATGAAAGAGGTGGAAGTCCGTGAAGCTATCGAGCGGAAACTTGATGTTGATGAGGTAAGCCACTCAAGTGTTGTGCAAGAAGCCAATGAATTGTGTCTTTTATCTTATGGTTTTCCTCTTCTTTGATAAAATTGTTAGGTCAAGGTGAAAGGGCACACGGGCAAGGGGCAGTTGGAGAAGGTGTCGGAGGTTAAGATTGCTCTAAAGAGGGATGGTGTGAAGAATAAGGCTAAAAAGCATGTGGAGAAGGGGCAAGAGGATGAAGGGTCGGCGGATAAGGCTCTTGCTCTTGTCGGCTCTTCAAAGCGTCCCAAGCTTCAAGTAAAGAGAGCAAAACAATCAGGGGCAAGCTGTACTACCTCCACAACTGTGGTAAGAAGTCCCTAGGTTTATCTGTCACGGCATGGTGTGCAACTCTCTCTCTCTCTCTCTCTCTCTCTCTCTCTCTCTCTCTCTCTCTCTCTCTCTCTCTCTCTCTCTCTAGTATTCTTATTGCCCGGGTTTATCTGTCACGGCATGGTGTGCAACTCTCTCTGTCTAGTATTCTTATTGCCCGGGTTTATTTGTCACGGCATGGCGTGCAACTCTCTCTCTGTCTAGGATTTTTTATTGCCCGGGTCTATCTGTCACTGACTTGCTTTGCCTTTTGTATTGTATTGGATGTAGACGCCTCATGTTGAGGTTATCAATGGGGGTAAGTTGGTGAGGATTTGTCGGGCTGAACCACCATGTCCGAGTCGGAACACTCTCATGGAGAAGTGATCACGGATGATTCAACACTTAAAGAAAGTACATGGGCTGGATGTCTTCATCCCTCAAAGGCTCGGAGGGCGGCCTCGAGGGAGTGTCAACAACGACGTGCCCAAGTCAAGTATACGAGATCAGGTACGGGCCCAAGAGCGCTTTAAGGATGTGAATCGAAAGTTTGTAGTAAATCGCAAGAGGATTGAGGAGAGAGAAAAGAATAGGGCAGCCCTCACTTGGGACGTTCTTCCGCGCAAGGCTCAAACGGCCATGAAGAAAGATACTTTATCATGCAGTTTGTGGCCAACCACATGAAAACAATAGATCAAAGGGAAGAGGCAATGAAAAAGGAGATCAAGAGTCACATGGAGGAAGGCTACAAATCTAGGGTAAGTTCTATGGTCATAGAAGCCAACTTTACTGTTTCAATCGGGTGTGTGTTTTTGTAAGTGCGCGGGTTTATGCTATGTCTGAGTTTAAATTAATCTGTTTGATTGCAGCGTCGGATCAAAGTGGGGACCTTGATTGTTCGTAGTGACGAGGATAAAAGCAGCGGGGGGAGTAGCGGAGGGAGTGATGACGATGGAGATGAGGATGACGAGTCTAACCAGGATGGGAGTGGGGATGATGATCCCGATTATGGTAGCGATGGGGATGCCGATGATGACGATGGTGGGAGTGACACAAGTGGTGGCGGTGATGACATAAGTGGTGGGAGTGACATAAGTGGTGCCGATGATGACTATGGTGGGGGTGACATAAGTGGTGGCGGAGATGACATAAGTGGTGGGAGTGACACAAGTGGTGGTGGTGATGACGATGGTGGGGGTGACATAAGTGGTGGCGGTGATGACAGTGAGGATGATGGGACTGATGATGAGGATGACAGCGGTGGAAGTGGCAAAGGGGACAATGAGAGTGTAAGTGAGCAGGATGGCGCCCAAGATGTTAGTAGTGACGAGGATGAGGTGCAAGAGATTTTATCTTCACCTGCAAGCATCCTTGCTTGAGATTGTTTTGAGTGACTATGTCGTTTGTATGATTTTGTTTCACATACTTATCAGCTCTAACATGGAATGTGAACTTTTCATTCTCTCCTCGGCTTATGCTAGGTGGTTAAAACAAGTTTGTGTTACAAATTTTTTGGGTTCACATGTTATCCACGTTTACATGTTCGCAGGTTAAATTAAGTCTGGGTTTATGGATTGCCTGGGTTGATATGTGTACCGGGTTTACTTTATCGGTCATCAAATAAGTCTAGGTTTACGGATTTCCTGGGTTGATATGTTGTCGGGGTTGACATGGTATTTGTATAGTGGTTTGCATTCATGGTTTTATATGTTATTTGTATAGTGTGCTGCAAACTTAGAAAATGTTGTTTGTATGAACTTGCATCACATACTCCTCAGCTTTAACATGCAATGTGTTGGCTTTCCCTTCTCTCTCTTGGCTTAAGCTATGAATTTAAGTTGCTTCAGAGTTTGAATAGTGTGCCTTGGGTAGACATCCATGATATATGTGAAAGCTTTCAAGTGCGTAGATTTTGTGGTTGTATTTGCAAGCTGTCATTCAAGTTGTATTTGCAAGTTGTGTTGTTTGGTGTCATGGCAAATGTCACCATATGGTTTGAAAGCCTCTCTCTCTCTCTCTCTCTCTCTCTCTCTCTCTCTCTCTCTCTCTCTCTCTCTCTCTCTCTCTCTCTCTCTCTCTCTCTCTCACACACACACACACACACACACACACACACACGAAAACTCATCCAATGGTAGATTTACATTGATTTCTAATCTTTTTTAGCCTGGTTCACTTGCCTCTCTCCTCATTTCATATGCCTCAAATCAAACATTGTTTTATGAGGCCTCATCGTTCATGTGTGATTCAGACACAACGTTACAACAGTAGATGCCATGAATATCATAGAGATTGGTTGTGTTACATCAAAAGACAGGTATGGCCCCCATATAAAACTGCTGCTCCAGCGCAGATCGGGAACGGTGCACATACTCCCCCTGTCCCATGATATCCTGTGAAGAAATTTCGCCACGGCTGCCGCATACCGCATAACTCCTGATCCGCAATGCCCGGACCTCCGCAGGACCGACTAATGCCGTAACACCTGGCACGCACGGTGGATTGCGTGAACCCACACTCAGCCCCTCCGGTTGGAAGGTTCCGGTTGCTGCTCTTCAACCTGTTCTAGTGAAGAGGAAATATCAATGTAGCCAAAGCCTCTAAAATCTGTCGTATGTGCCCGATAGAACTCATCCAAAAGATGTGGATCTATCTCAGTATGTTCCGGCCAAGGAGCCCGAGGAATAAACTGCGTTGGCAAAGAAATAGATTGCAGCGCCTGTGGCAAAGGAGCAAGAGGCGTATGTAGAGGATAATAGCGAGAAAGATATTGATTAAGAGCATACCAAAATGGAGGGCAAGGGGTTAGACTAAGAGAGAAAGAATGAGCCAAGGTCTCCACCCAAAAACAGACCCTGCGCCGCTCCTTACGAAATCGACGAATCATTCTCTGCAAACGAGATACATGGTCCTGGGCTTCAGCACAATCCTCTGTAGCTTGCGCCCAATCAGCAACATCAAAACCTTCGGGAACAACACTCTTACCTCTGTCAGTGTTGGATGACTCAGGTTGCTGCACCACAACCTGCTGTGTTGGTGGTTGGGCTCTCACCTCAGCAAATAAGCGTGTGCTCCAGCTTTGTAGTTGATTGTCCAAAAAGACACGGAGATCCTGTTGCATCTCCACAGCCAACGCATCCAGATCATTCATACTGATCATTACATCACCAGGGTGCGAGGCTAAGTATGAGGCAAGGCTATGCTGCATTCTCAGTTGAAGTAATTCCTCTTGAACAGAAACCACAAACGTCGCATTAGCCCCCCCGAAGCATTTGTATTTCTGCATCCTGCTGGCGAGCTGTTGTAGTCAGATCTTCATTTTGATTAGTCAACTCGGCAATGCGAGTCTGCAGGGCTGTTACCTGCGCTTCCAGTTCATTAACTCTACCCTCTGTTGTTGCGGGGGCTATCCAGGCCGCACGAATGGACTCTACAAGTCTGCTCAAAAAAGTGCCGCACGCCTGTATTTGGTCAGCAGGATTTGCTGTCGTAGCCTCCCAGGGTAGCGTTGTGGGAAGAGTACCTCCCATTGAGGCAGCCGCATTGGTGGTCCGAGAAGTTTCCGGTTGCGAGGGAATGTCCGCAGCCGAAGAGCCCGTCCTCAGTGGAGTAGCACTTGCAACTCTCTCCTGCATTCAACGGCGCCAGCGCGCCACCACAGAATCCTCCGGCCTAGGAGATGCAGTCGTCGGAGGTGGTGTAGAAAATTGTTGCTCCTCCCTGCCACGCTTGCGGGTTGCTGATCCTGCACCTGCAGTGGCCATCTCTTGGGCTCCAGAAGATACCCCTGCCGTCGAAGGACCCGAAAAATCCCCAGTGCCAACATTCTGCTGCTGTGTTTCCCCCCCCCAGCAGGAACTGCCAAACTTTGCGTTTGCGACAGAGGAGCAACAGTCCCTTGGACCACCAATCGATCATCCTCAAAGTGGCATAGAGGACGCAGGGCGAGAGGAAAAACTTCCCTTAAGGGAAAAATCAGTGTGAGCAATTGGCCAACTTTTGTATTGGTTGGGGTATTTCGCCCCAACTGTGCCATCACTCTTTGGCATTCTACCAGCAGTCTTTCTCTTACAACTGCTGCCCAAGCCACTGGCCCAAAGTTGGCTGAATGCAAAACATTTCTTGCTCTGGTCGAGATGGTATAGGTTTTGGCTTGTAGCCAAATCGACTCGAGAAACCATCGATACACATCCCTGGTCGCTACATCTGACAACCCTGAAATCTTATATTCCCCTTTCACTTTTAAGCCAAATTCCTGCTCGACATCTGCAGCAGGAATCACATGAGACGCGCGCACCACTCCATCGTTGGGCAAATAGCAACACCTGGAGATCCTTTCTACTGTCAGTTGAATCTGCCGGTTATTCAGCTCCACCATATCTCCAGCAGCCAGTTGCTCAATCATACTTACTGCCTGCGGGTGACTAGGTATCCCTTGCCAATCCAAGTTGGCGAACACACGTAGCCGCAAATCTTGCAGCCAGGCGTCCACGCGGCGAAGCGCTAGTTGCTATACGGGAGTGAAGGGGATGCATTGAAGAAGAGAAGCCGTCATGGCGACGATGAGATGCAGGAGTAGAGAATATAGAGCTAAGGACGCGCGATACACAAGACAGGAGAAGCACAACAATAATCGTCTGCATGTAGTAACCCTCTCACAATGAGTTCCCAAAATAGGGTGAGCCACGGTGTCACAACCATCATAGCTCCTTTCCCGCTTTCCAAGATTGCATGCAAAAGAATCCCCAATCATTATTAGGGCAGCTTCTGGCTCTTGTACCACAGTAAAGGGGCACTGAATCAGGGTAGGTGAAACATAATGGCGCAGCCTGAAACCATTGACCGGTACAGAAATAACCTCCCCCCGCAAATCCGCCAAGTAAAAAGAAATGGGACCGCATGCTTGAAAAATCCAAAATGGTCCTGACCACCGTAATTTAAGCTTCCCAGGCATCTTCCCGAGGCGGGAATTAAAGACCAGGACCAGCTGCCCCCAAACAAATTGCCATGCTTTCGGGCAATCCAACCATTTTTTTTTCCAAGACTGCAGATCCTACGGCACCGCAAAGCTATGCAACCGCTCTTCGTCTAGTTCCTGCAAAACATCCAAGCGATAAATAAGAGAATCCTCCGGAAGAAGCCGATCCGCAATCAGCATCCACAGACTCGGAATCACATGCTCCACCGGGATGATTGCCTCCATGCCAAATGCCAACTTAAAAGGAGTCAATCCTATTGCCACTTTATAAGCTATCCGATAGACCCATAAGGCGGAAGGAAGTTTCACATCCCAATCTGTTCGATGCATATTCACTAACTTTGTTAAAATCCAAATCAATTGCTTATTAGTTGATTCTGCTTTCCCATTCGCCTAAGGATAATAAGGAGAATATTTCCTGTGCAATACAAAATAAAACCATAGCATTCTCTCCATCACCTTATTCAAAAAATGACTTTCCCTGTCACTAACCAGCTCAATAGGGCAGCTATATCTAGAAAGGATATCCTTATATAAGCATCCAGCCACAAAAATTGCAGTATTATCTCTCAAAGGCCATGCCTCCACCCATTTGGTGGCGTAATCCATGGCTTTCAAAATATACTTATTACCTGTGTGAGCTGCAACTGGTTTAAAAGGTCCAACAAAATCCAAACCCCACTTTTGAAAAGGCTCCAAGGGCAAAACCGGCTGAAAAGGCATTCTGGACTGTTTGGTAGGTTGCCCCAACCGCTGACACACATCACACTATTGCACATAATTTCTCGCATCCTGAAACAATGTGGACCACCGTAATTTAAGCTTCCCAGGCATCTTCCCGAGGCGGGAATTAAAGACCAGGACCAGCTGTCCCCAAACAAATTGATGTGCTTTCGAGCAATCCAACCATTTTTTTTCCAAGACAAATGCGGATTCCGATAATTATGGTGGGTTAGATTCCAATAATCCACACAAATGCGGATTTGCTTGTTTTTCTTTGGTACAACCACAATTGGATAAATCCACTCCGGATTATCAATAGGGGTAATAAAACCCACTTCCAGAAGACGATCAATTTCCATCTTAACTTGCTTTGCCACATTTGGATTCATCCTATATGAGTGCTGCTTCACTGGCACCGCATCCGGTTTCAGATTTATTGTATGTTGATAAAACTTAGGATCCAATCCTTGCATATCCGCATATTCCCATGCGAAAACATCCTTCAATTCTGTCAGTAACTTGATCAAATCATCTCTAAAATTTGCCTCAAGCTACTTATTAATGTATATGGGCTGCGACTCCGCTTGCTCCCCAAGAAAGACCTTCACTAATTCATCTTCTTTAACCCTTGTAATTTTTTCCATCTGCGCCTCAAACGCACGTTCTTGCTGCATAACGTCCTCCAATGATTCAGGACTTGGAAGCACCTGTTGTTGTTCCCCTATTCCTGCTGGAGTTCCTAAATCCCCCACCGAGTTCCCTTTCGGAACCAGAGAAATATCCGCAAGATATAAAGAGACCAAATCTGGATTAGCTTTCAGAAATTGCTCCTCTTCATCCTCTTCTAATCCTTCCACCATATTTAGTGTTTCTGCTATCACCGGCCATGCTGCCTGAACTGGTTGTCTGCATGTTCCCAACATCACACGCACTTTCCTTTTACCCTTCTTTACTGTAAGCATATTTGCTTCCCAATTATGCTTTACCCTCACTTGTCGTAACCAGGGTCTCCCCAAGATAATGTGATCATCCTAATTATGATCTTCAATATTCAAAACTACTAAGCAAACAACAAAGGATAAGCCCGCCACATCCAAGACAATGCCCCGAAGTAACCCCACTGGTTGCACTCTTCTTTGATCTGCCATGCGGACTACAAAGGGTGCAGGCTCCCAATCACTGAGGCCAAAACGCTCACATGCTGCTTGAGTAATAATGTTTACTCCCGCTCCTCCATCCAATAGTACCTTGTCAGTGTATGTTCCATGGTATCTAGCTGAAAGCTCCGGAATGCGGGTATCCGTGATCCTATTTGTCGGCAACGGGGCTGAATCATCCTCCTTGCTTTCAACTTTCCCGATGGCGACTTCCCTTAGCTCTGTGTACGTTTGTCGCAGCAATGCATTATGAAAATTAGGGACCAATTTCAGCAATGAACCCAGAGGTACCTGTATTGGCGACGTGAGAATCTCTTTCCAAACTAAATTCCAATCCTCTTCGTCTCTAATATCATCCTTATTTCCAGCTTTTCCTTCTTTTATTTCCAGGCCCACAATCGATGGTCCTAATACTTCACTGGTGGTGCGGATTGTGGCAACCAGGACACGGTCTTTTTCCGCACTTCTTCCTAAGCCGTCCAATCCAGAATCTATACATCGGGTGTTGGAACCACATTTTTACCCGATCGCATGATTAATGAAACCACTGGATCAGACTCCTCCAATCCTTCAATCTGAACCATAGCCACACTAGGTTGTTTCCCTGCAGCGCGTTCCTGCTTCTTCCGATCATATTCCATAGCTTCAGTACACTCGGATCGCTAGTGTCCATCCCCCAAACAGAAAAGGCGGGTCTTGGGTTGATTAGGATCTCGGCCACCTCTCCCGCGACCTCGTCCCCCCCCTTGACCCCGTCCTCCTGCTTGGCCTTGCAAAGGCGTCTCTGATGTATGAGCATGAGCCATCGCCACAGCAGGCTCTTGTCCCTGCCCTATCTGTGGTTGTTGCCAGGTAGAAGAGTCCCCTCAACTCCGACGACCCCGGCCATTGAAATAACATTCCACTGTATTATGAGTATTGGTCGTGCAAATCGCACACCACTTTTGATTCATTGCGCACTTCTGAGTAGCATAGCTGGGATTTCGACATTGGGTACACCATAGTTCCTTCAGACTTTTAGCCACCGCCGCCGATTCCGACGAACCGGATGAAACACCTTTCCCGTGACGTTGGGATTTTTTCCGAGGTGTCTCTTCCAATTCTTTCCCCGAATCGATGTTGCATGAGTCTGAGGAATCTGATACTGTGGATTCCGACTCCGAACTATCATTGCCACTATCTTGTGACTTCCGATGAGATTTCTTCCTGTCTTTTTTCTTTGACTTCTTTGGAGATTCCTTATCCTCTAAAGCTTCTCCTGCTACTACAGCCCTAGCAATTACATTATCTAGTGGAGTAATTACCTTATCCACGGTTGCCATAGCCGGTCTGAGATCCTTGTTGAGCCCCCATAAAAAATAATCATTCAGCACCTCCGCTGCCGGCTTTTGTGCCGAGGTACCCTCTGCAAAAGCATCCGAAATTTTGCAGCGTAATCCTCCACTGGCAATGACTTCTGCCACAACGTTCGAAGCTTTTCCAAATGTTGAGGGACTGTCTTTTCCGTTCTAAACCTTTGTAGAAACGCTCTGGATCCGTCGACATACGTCTGAAAATGATCATCAGGGTATTCAAAAAACCATTTCGCCGCTTTTCCCGAGAGTGTAGATTCAAACACTGATTGTTGATGGAGAGGAATCACCACCCCAGGATGATTCAATCCATAAAATTTATTGAATTGGCGCAAATGTGCATCCGGGTCTTTGCTCAAAAGACCTCGAAACTAACTATACTTAATGTGAGGATGAGCCATCACCCCTTGCCCAACTGTACCTCCTCCGAGAAAAAGCTGACGAGCACTAGGAGGTGGAGACAGTGGCGGAGACACCCCCAGACTGCTTGCCGGAGATAGTGGTGGAGCAACCTGTGTGGGTGAGGGTGAACATACGACAGGAGGACATGACTGACTACGTGGAGTATCCCTCGCTCGGCGCAACCGCCTACCCCGCACCGGGCTTGGTGATGGAGATACAGATTCCTCCATCTGCGGTGAAGAAAAAACAAATTCATCCGAACCGCCTCTCCTCCGACGTCTTCCTACAATTGGAACCACAAGGTCAGGCAGACCCTGCGACCTAGTGCGCATGCATATTCATCGCAGGTCGTCCATCACGCATCGTGGTCGCCAGATGTAATGGCTATTGCCTGCACAGGAGCAATAGGCATTACGGGAATGATTACCCGCAACTACATTATATGAACATCAACACATAGAATGACGATAGAAGACAGTACACAATACACAGGCACAGAACACCGCTTGCTTTATTCATGTGTGATCCAGACACAGAGTTACAACAGTAGATGCCATGAATATCATAGAGATTCGTTGTGTTACATCAAAAGACATGTATGGCCCCCATATACAACCGCTGCTCCAACGCAGATCAGGAACGGTGCACATACTCCCCCTGTCCCATGATATCCTGTGAAGAATTGCCGCCACGGCTACCGCATACCACATGACTCCTGATCCGCAATGCCCAAACCTCCGTAGGACCGCAGGACCGCATGTGCGACTAATGCCGTAACACCCAGTCATTTATAGATAAACCCAGGCACTACCAAAAAACCCAGGCACTAACAAATAAACCTAGGCACTAACAGATAAACCCAAGCACTAACAAATAAACCTCTGTGACACGCAGATAAACCCACGTACACATATACAAAACCATATTACAAACCTGTGGAAGCAAGTGCTCCACGTAGATAAACCCACGTACACATATACAAAACCATATTACAGACCTGTGGAAGCAAGTGTTCCACCCATGATTTCTTGGTATGTGACACGTAGATAAACCCACGTACACATATACAAAACCATATTACAAACCTGTGGAAGCAAGTTCTCCACCCATGCTTTCTTGGTATGGAACCAACATAGCAAGACAGTACATGCAACTTGTTGAGTTGTCCCATCTTTTTCCACCTCCCAACAAGATTGATCAGCATGAACAACTTTATTGATGGCCAATAATGAAGTCATACACTTGTCAATGACCAATGCTCGAGGGCGAATGTTGTTCATTCTGTGGAACACAAGCCTTAGTGTCACTTGCAAAGCAATGCTTTCTTGAGATGTTCCTACATCATGTGTGCACAACATAAACCACAAGGGTAAACCAATTCCATTTTGATTTGGCAATACGGCTGCATATAGTGGCATCCCAAAAACATTTGTTTTGAATGTGGAGTCTATTGCCCAAGCATTGTTTGTTGAGAAACGCAAGCACATGCGGAGCATCCAATCATCCTGAATAATGAGTATGAATGGCCTTTCCATCTCATTGAAGGCATCCAGGTTGTAGGGTTGACAATAGAGAACTTTGTTTTGCTCTTTTACTTTTAGAGCCTCCTAGTACATTGAAGACCAGTCATCGCTTCCTAGCCTCCCTAAACAAAAGCAGTCAATTAAACTCAAGTCCTAAATGAATCTGACAGATAAACCCAGTCAATATGACAAATAAACCCAGGCAAAATAATAAATAAACCCAGGCACTACCCCAAAATAAACCCAGGCACCATGACAGATAAGCCCATACAAACCTATGATTATCCCAGCAAGGAGACATTCAGGGCTTTATTTACCTTCAGATCGGAGCTGATATGCCATCATTTGAATTTCCTTTGGTATCATGAAGAATCTATGTGACACTTGCTCTATCGGCAATGCCATATTGAAGTGGAATAGCTCCTTGGAGACACTCATCTTTGCGACATGGCGACATGTTCCAATGTCAAACAAATCTTCCATGCATCGTTTCCTCACAGTAGGATGCACCGGCAAGTGATAAAGATCCTCACGTGATCCCGGCACATGACCTTTGTGCCCAACATGAACCCTTATCCTTACACTTTCCTTTATATCATAGACGCGTTGAATGACGATAGTAAACGGGCATTCACACTTCTTTGATGTGCGCAGTCTTCAATGATCGTGGCCCTTTCTTCGTGCCTCCCCATTGCGATGACACACAAGTTGAATGAAGCCCCTCGACAACGATGATTGTTGCTCTACCAATCTCGCCTTGTGCTTGATGGCAATAGCGTTGATCACATTTTGAATATCATCCATCGGCGCTGTATGTTCCTCAACACCACCTTCATCCTTGCCGGGACTCTTTTGTCTGTCTTGTAAACCCGGGCAATTTTTTGTGGAAGTGGTGTCATGGCTCTCCAATTCCCCCAACCCGGGCAACGATGCACAAACACACAAGTCCAAAAACTCCTTCACATAAGCAAGTGGGATTCCATGCTGTCTAATACTTGTGCACCATGTACATGCAATGGATGCCATCGTTGCCCGCAAGCATAAATGGTCGTTTGAGTGACATGCGGAAACAATGCTTTCCCAATCTTCTATACATGCAATCAACTTTCCATTCCCAATAACAAGACGCAAAGATCCACCTTGATCAACCATTACGTGGAGTGAATCCCTCATTCTTGCCCATTTTTTCAAGTCTAGCACACCTCGCTTGTCATGGGCTTTGAGAGCACTTATGGTAATCGTTTGGCCACTTTCGATAGAAGCTATCATAAGCCTTTATGTTTGTCTATCAAACACAATGTACCTAGTTGATGCAAAAGCAAATGCATCCAAACACCCACTTTGATGCTCTTCAAAGAACTCTTCCACATCATCCATATCACTTGAGTTTCCATCCGAAGCGCCAACCGCCCCCCCCCTCGGACTCGTTCCAATCAAGCTCCCCGAAGATCTCATTGCCTTGTAGCTGCAAAAGCAACCCATTCAGATCCCACCCCCAAGGCCCCCCAACCGCTGCCCCTCCACTGGCAGAGGCGTGCATCTTCATCAACATAAAACACCGCCTACGCCCCCTTGTTCACCCTACACCTTCTCTGTTGCACGACCTTCCCCAATTCAAATATGAAACTGCCTTGCCACCCCGCCACCCCACCTTGAATGCCGCAATCCCTTTCGACGCCCAACTGAATCATTGTCCGTGCACGGAAAGCCGCCCCGGCCACCCACCTGCCCCTTTATCCACGTGGCACCTCGTCGCCGGTGGCCACGTCACCCACCCGGCGCCACGTCGTCCCGCCATTCGTTGCCTAGGTTTACCTCCTACCCCGAGCGTGCCCCCGCCACGCGGACGATCCAGATCGTCTCGCCGACCATGCCCCAATTCCAAGCCGTCGATCCCATGAACGAGCTTCTTAAATGCACGTGTATATAGTCTTGAAGGGAAGAGAGCAAGGTCAGGAAGACACCGCAAAGATGGAAGAGACGTAGAATACAACGGCCGAAGTAACGATGGTCGGTCTTGTTTGGAAGAACAACATTCCTTTATCAGTTCTAAAATTTATTCCAAAATAAAACCACACTATAGTATGTCAATCATAATTTTGAGACCCCCACGATCAATTCCTTTATAGCTCGTCCGAGGCAATAATCACCCACTAGTTGCACAAACCAATCACAAAATTTCTCACTACAAAAAAATTAATCCTATTTTTAGCAAGTCAAAAAAAAGAACTCATCTCTATGGCCTTTGTCTTGTGGGCAAGTCAAAAATACATAAATAGTTTCAAATTTTTAGTCCACTCATGACTCTTTCTTGAATGTTGGGACCCCTCTTAATGCTTACCTAGCCTCTAGTTTAGACAATGTCATTAGGGTGTAGGCTACAAGTTATTATGCCTTCTAGGCTTCATCTATGGACTTTATACACTGGAATAGATGACCATCAAAGACATTTGTGGAAAAGAAAGTACATATATTCTTTAGTACATGAGATGTAAAAGGGACATTTGGAGATTCAGGTTCTTCTTTCTTTTGATCATGCTATGATCGAAGTTATTGTGGATGAGATCCGGTTATTCTTTCTAGCATTATCTCTTGGTATGGTCAAATTTTGTTGCACTTTCTACACTTGGGCTTTCCACAGTTCCACCATTTGTTGGGGTCATGGAATTTTTTCCTGCAAATCACGACATATGATCTTGAATTTTGAAGCGTTAGAGTTATAGAAGACTTGTTTAGATTTATGCACAATAGGTGTTGAGTTTTTTCTTTTTATTTCTTCTCTTGCTTTGATAGGGCTAATTCCATTTTAGGTACACCTATATCGGATACATTTTTCAATGTGATGGTTACTTGTTGATAATCATTGTTAGGTATATCAACATTGTTGAGAAGAAATGAACATGCTTCATCATTAGATTCAGTTTTCTTCCTCAATATGGTTGCAAGTTGAGTTTTAAGACCTTTAAATCGGCTTATTAATGCTCCAATTGATCCATTGCTTTAGATTTGTAGTTTGTAGAACTGGATTAACAAGTTGATGTTTGAATTTTTAGCTTGCGAGCCAATGAATTTGTCAAGTTTATTCCATGCTTCCTTATATTTTGAAATATAGTGCCGAATGTCATTGCATAGATGGCTAGCAATTATGCCATGTGCTTTATTGTTTTTCCATGAATATTAATTTCTAACCTTCTAAGTATTTTCTAACTTAATTTGGTCACTTAAGTCTAGGGAAAATAAAAAGAGAACAAATACAAATTGATTATGTGTTGATGGACCAACTGATCAAGTCTTAGGACCAAAAGGGGAAAAATCCATAAAAGAGCAAGGGTAATTGCTAACTAGTTATCTCATTCATAGGTATAGGTCAAGGAAGGATAAATGTATCCCGAACCACCTTGATCAAAAGTACAAGAGCCTAAAAATAGGAAGTGACTATGCTAAGATAAAGTCATCAGAAAAACTCTTTAGACTCCAAGTATGAAGTTTGGGAAGTCTTAGGGTGAAATTCTAACTTGCCATAAACTGTCTAGATTAAGCAAGTTTTGGGAGTAGCTTGGCGGCACCTCCAAAGCACTATGCTAAGGTTTAGGTGAAAGTTTTAAAGCCAAAAGAGTAAGTTTTACAAGTATGTAACATAGCATGTGAGTTCAACATAAGATTTAATTGTTTCTTGTAGACTTACAAGAAATATACATAGTAAAAAATTTAATACATAAGGGATACTTTTATTATAAATGTGTTACATAAGAGAGGTTCTCAAAACAAAAAAATATACACATAGGGAGTTTTTTTAATATCACTTGAATGCATGTGATATAGGGGATTTACATATAGTGAACCCCTTGAGGGTTAATGAAGGTGCCAATAGATGTGACGACAATGGCCAACAATAGTGGCCTGCTGACTGTAGATGATAACAAGGATGCCATATGGTGTTTGCAAGGTTGATGCAAACTTGATCGAGCTGCACATGGGCAGTTTTCAAGGGTGCCACAACACACAAATATCATTAAGTAGCACCTTGGTTGTTGCCACAATGATTTTTTAGGGTTTCTGGTGTTTAAAAAGTTGATTAAAGACTTGGTCTGGACTTGATAGGGCACCTTGCAAGAGATTGACAACTAGGGTTGATTCAACTTAGCCAGGGGCATCCCAAGTAATTAAAGATAACGGATCCTATGTGCATCAACTTGAGTAGACACATAGCTCTCTCTTGAAGAGGTTGAAATACACACTAGCTTAGGTTGTCTTTACCATATCCTCCTTATTCCTCCTCCTTTGATAAGTGGTAAATGCTCTGATAAAAATGTTTAATCTAACCTAATGAACAAACCCCTATATAGTCAAGGATTTGCAAGAATCTAAGTAGATGGTCCCTACGAACCTTCCCTTGATGTTGTGAGAGAGCCAACGGGAGCAACTTTGCCATCGTCTCTACACATCAAACTTGCAAATCCTCACCTATTGTACCCACCTAGGCTCTAATACCAACTTAAAACGTAACATGGATTATAGAAAACCATAAAACATGGGACTTGACGAAGACCAAAAAGTCTAAGAGAACAACAACTTTCTTGGAATCAATTCTTGATAGCTTGAGGAAATGACTTGCTTTGTATTAAGAAAAAGACCTCTTATATAGGTCATGAGCATAGACGCTTTACTTGTGGGGCAATTGTCCCTTCTTGCTTTCTCCTCCTCTAGAGGTTTGCTCTATAGGCATCACTTGCTTCAACAACATGTGCTTGAGTACTCAACCATTCTCCCTATCTCTCTCTAATGGTGAAATGCTTGAATTTTATACAAAATTTTAAGCTTGCATTGTGATAAATTGTATTCGGTTGCCTTTGAAATAAAACCAAATTGGAGAATCTTTACATGGTACATAGGTGTAAAATGCTAATAGCACTTCCTCTTTCTCTCTCTCTCTCTCTCTCTCTCTCTCTCTCTCTCTCTCTCTCTCTCTCTCTCTCTCTCTCTCTCATCCTTCCAATTGGCATCATGAAAGCAATAAAGTTTTACAACAACTTTTGACATGAATCTTATGGGCAATACAATGTGTGCAAAAAAATATACCAAATCATAGCAAATCTTTTGCACTAAAAAATTCTTTTCAAGGAAAGATATGAACATTGAGACTTCTTAATCTCTCTCTCTCTCTCTCTCTCTCTCTCTCTCTCTCTCTCTCTCTCTCTCTCTCTCTCTCTCTCACACACACACACACACACACACACACACACTTGGTTACTATACTTAGCCTGGGCTACTTCATCCTGGACTCACACACACACACTTTTCTAATTTACCCTTGCTTTGGTCTCAATGGAAAGATCTGACTCTACTATGCAGAATGAAGCTGATGACTCTTATCCTTTACAGTTCACCTTAACATACTAACCATCTCTGGAGACTTGTGTTGCTTTGATGCTTACTTGTGAATGGTACTTTTGGTGGTACATGATACTTGTGAATATAACTTTTAATGTTGTGATCATTCTTGGACCTGTGGCTCCTTTGATGTTTAAGCATGTGGATTTTTTGAACCTCCTATATAACACACACACACATCAAGGTCACTTTTTTTTTACTAATGATGGGATATTTTCCTTGAAAACTCCTCTAACTTCCACTCTGGATTTATTGATCTATCATTAGTAAATTAGTGGGCCATGATGGGGCTACATAAAGTCAACTGGTTTAGTACTCTAATTCCCTATTGGGATGCTTGGGCCTAGTAAGAACCTTCCCTTGAAATTATTATTCTTGGACACCAAACCTTCCTTGAATTTTAAAAAGGTAGTTATTATCTGATGCATCGCTATACGATGCCTTGCGCATGTATTTTTCCCCCCTTCTATCTATCAAATCAACATTGTGATGTTTCCCCCTCTCTTTATTGATCATGCATTGCTATGTCTCCCTTTGCATACATGGACTTTGATTTCCCCCTCTGCTTAGTTGGCCGGCTCTCCTTCCTATTTGTAAGTAATGTAAGAATCGATTAAACTTGATTTATTGGACTTAGCCTGAGATCTTGATCCCTTGTTTGAATCACAATTTAAAAAAATTATGGCCTTATTTTACTAGTCTCTTATGTAGAAATTGGGAAAATAACCCATATGGGAGGCAACTCTAAAACCTTTGTGTGAGGACTGATGACTATTGACTTGGGTACTCTCACTCCTTTTTTACTTTGTCTTACTCTACTAAGCTATCTAGAGTAATAGAATGGTTTGAGTGATTGCTTACCTTTTGGATGCTTCATTTTTGACTAATTATGTACCAAGAATACATGGATATATTAGAATTGGATATGAGACTTGACATGGTAATGTATTGTTGGGTTTTCCACCTCCACTTGCTCTAGTTGCTTCCTTATATAAGAGCCTCATAGCATTATAATACACCTTAAGAGATTGGGGTTTGATTCTTAAATTTTGACATAATGGTGCTACCTCGTGGATTAAAATGGTTTGTATCACTTTAGGAATGTTAAGCGTTTGATTTGATAAGCTAGCTAATACTTTCCTGACTGGTTATGTCTAATCTATAGGTACAATTTCTATCCTACCTCTTGAATACATATAGATATTTTGAATCTACACTGATAAAAGATTTTTGTTTATATCTTTGTTTGAAAAACAAAGCTTTGGTTATCATATCATTCACTTATGGATTACCTAAATAGTCTGGAAGAACTACTACTAGTCTAACCTCACTTTTGCTCGCCTCAGCTCTCACTATTTTTTTTGAGGTGTTTAGTGCTCACTAGTTTCAATTTGTTAAATTCATATGGTTTGCTAGCTTATTTTAATTTAATACTACTCTAAAAATAAGGAACAATGGCTTAGACTATTGATTCATGAATCACATAAAACGAAGAAATTAGAATATGAAAGAGACTCATTGTGAAAACATGGATTGCCTTATATAGGAAGATATTTTAGATGGCAATTAGGTATAGAAAGGGTTACAAAACATGATTTTTATCATTAAAAGACATGATTTATTAAAACTATTAAGAGGTTGATGCTTGAATAGGAAGTAGGAAGCTTAATGATACCTTAAACCATTCCCATATTAAGGGGTGATGGCCTTTTGATGAGAACACATATTTTAAAAGAACAATTTAATGTTACTTCAAAAGTTAATTTATTTTAGGAAAGTAACTAATCTAATATCTTTAAAGTATGGAATGGATCACAATTGATAGGTCCTTTGACATTTATAAATTGTATCCAAGGCTAACAAATCTATCGTCTTGTTTGTATGGATCCAAGTGATAATTCTATCTTTGCTTAAAGAGGTTTAGCTTAGCTACATGCATGACCTTGGAGATTAAGGTTTATTTCATCTACATAAACTAGTGTAGTTTTGATGTATAGGATAACTAAAATGTTATATCACTTTGATCATATTGTACCACAATGAGTCAAATACAAGATCATTTTTGTGAAAACCACCTTCTTAATGTCTAAAACTAATTGTCTTTTGAGCAAAGTGTACTTTTGTATATAAGTATTATCTTTCAAATAGCAACACACACATCCTAAACACAAGGCCGTCCCAAACAACTAGGTTGGTCAAGATGCTAGCTTTGGTTAATTGTATAGTCTTTGGGCTTTGATAGGCCCACTATTGTTCATTCCTTTTTGGTTGATAAGTGTTAGGTAGTCTGGACATTCACCTCAGGTAGGGGTTTCTATTTTTGTAACAATATGAATAATTGTACTACTCTAGTGGATGTTTTCTAACTCTTACTTCCACTGTATTGGTCACTATAATTGTGCTAGTCACCATCTACATACCGAACTACACTCTCACAATATGGCCTACCAACGAGCTCGCTTTTCTATTTTTTAGAGGACCATTCTTGACTTGGTATAGAGCTCTAAAAATCTATATGACTTGGAATAGGGAACTCTCTTGCTAGGCTGCAACTTGTCAACACAAGCACAACTACACACGGTTGCCTCTCATGAGAGAGGGCAACCCTTTTGGCCTATAAAAGCAGGCCATTTCTACACACATTTTGGGGTGTGTGAAGTTGATGCAACAAGGTGGGTGTGAGGTGGTGAAAGTGAAGCAAGGTGGGAGCTCTATTAAGGGTATAATCCCTTTGTAACCTACTTCTTGTTTGAAGTACTAAAGCCATTGCCTGACTGCTTTCCTGTGGATGTAGCCCACATTGGGTGAACCACGTATATCATGTGTGATCTTTCTCTCTCTCTCTCTCTCTCTCTCTCTCTCTCTCTCTCTCTCTCTCTCTCTCTCTCTCTCTCTCTCTACTCTATAATCTCTAGTGTGTGAAAATTTATATCTCTCCATTTAGTAAACTACTCAATTATCTACTTAGCTACGTCCTATTTCCTAACAACTGGTATTAGAGCAAGGTTTGGTCATATCTAAAGTATCTCAAGGAAAGGATTCCTTGCATTGAGTGTGAGTAATGGTGGAGGAAGGGAAGCTCAAGATCAAGAAGTTCAATAACAAGAACTACCAACACTGGAAGATGCGGATTGAAGATTGTCTCTACCAGAAGGATCTCTATTTTCCACTAGTAGGTCTTGCAAAGAAGCCTGCAACAATGACAGATGAAGCATGGATTGTCCTTGACCAAAAGGCATTAGAAACAGTTCCGCTAAGCTTGGTGTCAACGGTGGCCTTCAACATTTTGGAGATGAAGACCACGGAGGACTAGATGAAGTCACTTGATGGCCTCTATGAGAAACCGTCAACATCTGATAAGGAATTTCTTATGAAGTGCTTGTTCAATCTAAAGACGGTAGAGAATGGTTCAGTTGTAGAACACCTAAATGACTTTAACACCAACATAAGTTAACCTCAATTGGTGAAAATAAATTTTGATGATGAAGTGCAAGCTCTCCTTATACTATCGTCTCTACGTGACAGTTGGGACAGCCTTATAATGGTTGTAAGTGACTCCATCTCTGGCACACATACTCTTAAATTTGATGACGTTGCGGATGTTATCCTAAGCAACAAAATTGAAAGGGGAAGCAAAGGAGAATAATCAAGTGCTGCACTGTCAATGGAAACAAGAGGAAGGCTTAAGGAGAGGTTAAAAAACCACAAGTGTCATGATCGCTCAAGGTGGAGCAAGTCACACACAAAATCAATTCTTGAATGTTGGAATTGCGGCAAGAAGGGCCACATCAAGAAGGATTGCTGGTCCAAGGAGAAGAAGGAGTTGGAGTCTCAAGACAACAAGACAATATCGGAGGCCAATGTGTGTTAGGAAATAAGATGTAGCTCAATAGATAATTGAGTAGATTACTTAATGGAGAGAGACAGATTTATATACACGAGATTATAGAGTAGAGAGAGAGAGAGAGAGAGAGTACACACGATATACGTGGTTCACCCAATGTGGGCTACGTCCACGGGAAAGCAGCCACTCAATGGCTTTAGTACTTCAACACAAGAAGTAGTTTACAAAGGGATTATACCCTTAATGGAGCTCCTGCCTTGCTTCACTCTCACCACCTCACACTCACCTTGTTGCATCAACTTCACACTATGAAATGTGTGTAGAAATGGCCTCCTTTTATAGGCCAAAAGGGCTGCCCTCTCTTATGAGAGACAGCCATGTGTAGCCGCCCTTGTGCGAATAAGTCCAAATCGGACGCTCCAATCCGCCCATGTGTGCCCACCCTTGAGAAGACAAGTCCGCTTTTGAATTCGGCCACCGGCCATTGAATTCGGCCACCGGCCACCGGCCATTGACTTCCGACCACCGGCCACCGGCCATTGACTTCCGACCACCGGCCATCGGCCATTGACTACCAGCCACCGGCCAACCGACCGGTTGTTTTCCGACCACTTTCCGGCCGTCGTCCAGCCATAATATTCCGGCGAAAAAAAAGTCTCGGGGGCCTCCGCCCTCGAGGCCTTTAAAGTTGCCCCTGATTCTTGTCCGTGAAAATTTTGGTTTCCGGTGAGTGATTTTCCTTCACGCACGATGGCTTCTCCTCATAATGGGGGCCTTACAAATGTGCGTTTTTACCACAGAAAATTACAAGGGTAAATCAGGCTCCATACTTAACAATCTCCCACTTGGAGACTGATCTCCAAACCAAACCTGTGACTGCTTTCCATTCTGGCTTCTTATCCTTGAATGCCGATTGAAGATGAGCAAAAGCTCAACTTCTCCTTGTTGACCACCTTTGTAAACATGTATGCAGGATTTTCACTTGTATGCACCTTTCCTAGCTTTAGTTTTCCCTCTTCCAAAAGAGTGCGTATGAAGTGATATCTCACCTCAATGTGCTTTGTCCTTGAATGAAAGGCTGAGTTCTTCGCAAGATGGATAGCGCTTTGGCTATCACTGTACAAGACACAATTGTCTTGTTTGAATCCAAGCTCTTCTAAGAATCTGTGAAGCCACAGAATTTCTTTGCTTGCCTCCCTCATTGCTACATACTCTGCTTCCGTGGTAGAAAGTGAAACCACTTTCTGCAGCTTTGAAGCCCAACTTACTGTTGTGCCTCCAACCGTGAACACATAGCCAGTAGTGCTCCTTCGAGTATCTTTGTCACCTGCCATATCTGCATCAGCATACCCTTCTAGAAAAATATCAGTTCCTCCAAAATACAAAGCATTTGTTGTTGTCCCTTTTAGATACCTAAGTATCCACTTCACAGCTTGCCAATGCTCTTTACCTGGGTTGTCCATGAACCTACTCACAACTCCCACTGCATGTGCAATGTCTAGCCTTGTCCAGACCATAGCATGCATTAGAGAACCTACCGCTCCAGCATATGGAACTTTAGACATATAGGCTATCTCCTCTTGTGTCTTTGGACACATATCCTTTGTTAGTTTAAAATGACCAGCCAAAGGTGTAGAAACTGGTTTTGCATTTTGCATTGCAAACCTTTCTAGTACCTTCTTGATGTAATCTTCTTGAGATAGGTTTATTGTCTTCTTCGTCCTGTCCCTTGATATTTTCATACCAAGTATTCTCTTTGCAGCACCTAAATCTTTCATTGAAAAAGATTTGGGCAGCTCGTCTTTTAGGTCTTTGATGTCCTGCATGTTAGCACTTGCAATCAATATGTCATCAACATACAACATTAGGATGATGAATTTCCCATCTCCCAAATTCTCTGTGTAGACGCAATGATCCGAGTTGCATCTTGTGAATCCATGATCCAACATCCATCGATCAAACTTCAAGTACCATTGTCTTGATGCTTGCTTTAAACCATACAAGCTCTTCTTTAATCTGCAAACCATTTTCTCCTTACCTTTTACTTCATACCCCTTTGGTTGAAGCATGTAGATTTCCTCCTCTAAGTCACCGTGAGGGAATGCCGTATTTACATCCATTTGCTCGAGATTTACATCATGAGCAGCCACAAGGCTTAAGACAAGCCTAATTGAGTTCATTTTTACAACAGGAGAAAATATTTCATTGAAGTCAATACCTTTCTTTTGAGAAAAACCTTTTACCACAAGCCTAGACTTGTACCTTTTCTTCCCACCTTCTTCTTCCTTTAGCTTGTACACCCATTTGTTTTGAGGTGCCCGCTTACCTTTAGGCAACTCAACCAACTCCCATGTTTGGTTGCGATGTAGTGAGTCCATCTCCACTTGCATGCTCTTCGTCCATTCTTCTTTGGATTCATGTTGCATAGCTTTTTCATATGATTCCGGCTCTCCAGAATCTGAGATCAAGAGATGGTTGAAGGAAGGAACAAACCTTTCTGGAGGTCTACTTGCTGTTGTAGATCTTCGGGGAATATGTTGAGGCTCCTCATTTGGTTGACGTTGTTGCACATTGTCACCGTTTGCAGTCCTTGAGTCTTCACCGTCCTCAAGCTCCATGTACTCATCACCTGTTTCTTTTGTTTGTTTTCTTTCCAAGTAATCTTTGTACATATTTTGTTCGTTGAAAATTACATCCCTACTCCTTAAGATTTTACCATCTTCAGGATTCCATAGGCGATACCCAAAGTCTCCTTCTCCATAGACAATGAAGAAATACTTTTTGGACTTTCCATCTAACTTTGATCTTAAGCTTCTCTCTATGTGCATGAAAGCCTCACTCCCAAACACTTTCAGAAATGCATAATTCACCGGTTTACCTGTCCATTCCTCTTCTGGAACTCCTCCATCCAATGCCGTTGAGGGTGACCGATTGATTAAGTACACAGACGTACTTACAGCTTCCGCCCAAAGCTCAAGCGGTAGGCCTGCATGTAGCCGCATGCTTTGTGCTCGTTCCATGATTGTCCTGTTCATCCTTTTCGAAATCCCATTTTGTTCAGATGTCCTTGGGGTTGTCCTTTGCCTCCGAATGCCATTGCTAGCACAAAAGCTTTCAAAAGCTTGGCTGCAATATTTGCCTCCATTGTCGGATCTGAGGCATTTAACCTTGGTACCTGTTTCATTCTCCACAAAGGCTTTCCACCTTTGAAATATGGAAAATACATCGGATTTATTCTTCATGACATAAACCCATGTTTTTCTAGTCGCATCGTCTATGAATGTTACATAGAACAATGAGCCACCAAGTGATGGTGCATTTGCAGGACCCCAAACATCAGAATGAACCAACTCAAGTATTTTATTTTTTCTTTCATTTCTTGATTTTTGAAATTTTACCCTCTTTTGTTTACCATAAACACAATCTTCACAAAACTCTAAGTCCACTTATTTCAAACCTGGTAGAAGCTTCTTTGTTTGAAGGATTTGCATTCCTTTGGCACTCATATGCCCAAGTCGGTAGTGCCACACCGCACTGTCAACTTCTGTAGTTGCTGCACAAGCTGAAGGTTGCATGCTAACAGTACACAAGTAAAGTGTACCGACTTTTTCACTCTTGGCAACCACCAAAGATCCCTTTGAGATCTTCCACCGTTTGTTTCCGAATGCAATGTTGTGACCTTCATCGTCCAATTGTCCTGTAGAGATCAAATTTTTGCGAACAGAAGGAACATGCCTAACATCTTTAAGCTTCCATTCATTTCCGTTAGCAGTTTTGACAGAAACTGTACCTTTGCCGACAATCTCACAAGCTTCATCATCTCCCAAGTATACATACCCAAAATTACCTTTGGTGTAGTCTTGGGAATGTTGCTTGTGTGGTGTCGCATGGAATGAAGCCCCGGAATCTACTATCCAGGAATTAAACACATTGTCTAATGAGAGAATTAGAGCATCTTACTCTACTTTACCTGCCACATTGGCCTCCGATGTTGGCTTGTTGTCTTGAGACTCTGTCTCCTTCTTCTTCTTGGACCAGCAATCCTTCTTGACGTGGCCCTTCTTGCCGCAGTTCCAACATTCAAGAACTGACTTTGTGCGTGACTTGCTCCACCTTGAGCGATCACGACCCTTTTGGTTTCTGAACCTCTCCTTAAGCCTTCCTCTTGTTTCCACTGATATTGCAGCACTTGATGATTCTCTTGTGCTTCTCCTTCGCATTTCCTCGCTTAGGAGAACACCCACAACATCATCAAACTTAAGAGTATTTGTGCCAGAGATAGAATTACTTACAGCCATCACAAGGCTGTCCCAACTATCCGGTAGAGATGATAGTATAAGGAGAGCTCGCACTTCGTCATCGAAATTGATTTTCAATGATCGAAGTTGACTTATGTTTGTGTTAAAGTCATTTAGGTGTTCTGCAACTGAACCATTCTCTGCCATCTTTAGATTGAACAAGCGCTTCATAAGAAATACCTTATTGGATGCCGATGGTTTCTCGTAGAAGTCGTCAAGTGACTTCATCAAGTCCTCCGTGGTCTTCATCTCCGAAACATTGAAGGCCACCGTTGACGCCAAGCTTAACCGGATTGTTCCCAGTGCCTTTCGATCAAGGACAATCCATGCTTCATCTGCCATTGTTGCGGGCTTCTTCGCAAGACCGCCTAGTGGCAAATAGAGGTCCTTCTGGTAGAGATAGTCTTCAATCTGCATCTTCCAATGTTGGTAGTTTTTGCCATTGAACTTCTCAATCTTGAGCTTCCCTTCCTCCACCATAACTCCCACTCAATTCAAGGAATCCTTTCCTTGAGATAATTTAGCTACGAGCAAACCTTGCTCTGATACCAGTTGTTAGGAAATAAGACGTAGCTAAATAGATAATTGAATAGATTACTTAATGGAGAGAGACAGATTTATATACACGAGATTATAGAGTAGAGAGAGAGAGAGAGTATACACAATATACGTGGTTGACCCAATGTGGGCTACGTCCACGGGAAAGCAGCCACTCAATGGCTTTAGTACTTCAAAACAAGAAGTAGTTTACAAAGGGATTATGCCCTTAATGGAGCTCCCGCCTTGCTTCACTCTCACCACCTCACACTCACCTTGTTGCATCAACTTCACACTATGAAATGTGTGTAGAAATGGCCTCCTTTTATAGGCCAAAAGGGTTGCCCTCTCTTATGAGAGACAGCCATGTGTAGCCGCCCTTGTGCGAATAAGTCCAAATCAGACCCTCCAATCCGCCCATGTGTGGCCGCCCTTGAGAAGACAAGTCCGCTTTTGAATTCGTCCACCGGCCATTGAATTCGGCCACCGGCCATTGACTTCCGACCACCGGCCACCGGCCATTGACTTCCGACCACCGGCCATCGGCCATTGACTACCGGCCACCGGCCAACCGACCGGTTGTTTTCCGACCACTTTCCGGCCGCCATCCGGCCATAATATCCCGGCGAAAAAGAATATTCCGGTCATCTCTCTCTCTCTCTCTCTCCACGTAGTGTTTCTCTCTCTAAGCGTTGAGCACCGTGCAAGTCGTATGTGACGCTAGGCCATAACTCACACTGACAAGGGGAAAGAGGTTGTACCACGTGTCTGGGGGAGGGGCTAGAATCCCTTCCCCCATTATATATAGTATAGATAGATAGTGTGCCCATGTTTTCTAAAGTAGATGGACATCTTATTATACTCTCTTTCCATTGGCAGGTAACCCATTTTATTTTCCCCTCCCTAGAGAAGGAAAATTTTGAAACAAGAACTTCTTATTATACTCTCCTTCCATTGGCACACACCCCATTTTATTCCCCTTCCTTAGAGAAGGGAATTTGAAACAAGCCCTTCTAAAGAAGGACTCGTGAAAATTTTGACCTTCATATGATGGAAATGATACCCTAAGAAGGGTAAATGGACATCAAATCCTATTGTAGACATAGGCTATAGGTGCACCAGCATTGAATCTACTAAATAGACCACCTCACCACGTCTTCATCAAGTAGCAACCACGGTGTTTACAACAAGAAAAATCAATCTTCTTCTTCTCTTCATTTTTCTCCCTCCTCACTCTTGCCCTTCCTACCTATGGATATCTTTAAGCGTAGTCATTTTTGTTCCCATTGTTTCTTGAGCTATTATTCAAGCTTCTACTTCTTTCGATATTGTCCACCCCTCCAACACCCCCCCCCCCCCCCCCCCCCCCCCCCCCCCCCCCGCCTCCCTCTAATATTGTGATCCAAGAATCCAATCAAAGGGAATCATGGTTGATAGCTCAATGGGAATATCCTCTCTATGGATGTAGTATGCAATCTACACAAAACACCTAAAAGGTGCTCCACCTATATTATGAAATCTTGATGGTTGGAGCAATATGTACAGAACAACTCAAAGGTTCTCCCTTCATTCTATGAAAACATGATAATTATAGCTAGAAAACAACAAAGGGAAAACTCAAACATGCTAGGTCTCAAGGGCTGTGTGTGTGTGTGTGTGTGTGTGTGTGTGTGTGTGTGTGTGTGTGTGTGTGTGTGTGTGTGTGTGTGTGTGTGTGTGTGTGTGTGTGTGTGTGTGAGAGAGAGAGAGGAAGGAAATGGGTGAAACAGAGGGAAGAAATAAGTGAGAAAGAGATGTAGAGGGGTAGGGGGGCAAGTAGCGAGTGTAGGATAGGGAGGAGGAGAGGGGATAGGCGGAGGTCATGGAGCAGGAGTGGTGGTAGAGGAGGAAAAGAGGAGGAGAGACTGGGTGTATTTGATGGCGAAGGAGGATGGCACTAGTGATGCACAGACTGTGTCCCAAAAAAAGAGCTTACTTCATCAAGCTCACTCCATATCCTAACTCTACATAAGACACTAGAATCTAAAATACGTTTTATTTCATGAGGTAAACTTGGTCGTTTGATGAATTCAACTAAAACACATGGTTCCACAATTGTTAGGAAATAAGATGTAGCTAAATAGATAATTAGGTAGATTACTTAATGGAGAGAGACAGATTTATATACACGAGATTATAGAGTAGAGAGAGAGAGAGAGAGAGTACACATGATATATGTGGTTCACCCAATGTGGGCTACGTCCACGGGAAAGCAGCCACTCAATGGCTTTAGTACTACAAAACAAGAAGTAGTTTACAAAGGGATTATACCCTTAATGGAGCTTCCGCCTTGCTTCACTCTCACCACCTCACACTCACCTTGTTGCATCAACTTCACACTATGAAATGTGTGTAGAAATGGCCTCCTTTTATAGGCCAAAAGGGCTGCCCTCTCTTATGAGAGACAGCCATGTGTAGCCGCCCTTCTGTGAATAAGTCCAAATCGGACCCTCCAATCCGCCCATGTGTGGCCGTCCTTGAGAAGACAAGTCCGCTTTTAAATTCGGCCACCGGCCATTGAATTCAGCCACAGGCCACCGGCCATTGACTTCCGACCACCGGCCATCGGCCATTGACTACCGGCCACCGGCCAACCGACCGGTTGTTTTCTGACCACTTTCGACCGCCGTCCGGCCATAATATTCCGGCGAAAAAGAATATTCCGGCCTTTAAAGTTGCCCGTGATTCTTGTTCGTGAAAATTTTGGTTTCCGGTGAGTGATTTTCCTTCACGCACGATGGCTTCTCCTCATAATGGGGGCCTTACAAATGTGCTCTTTTACCACAGAAAATTACAAGGGTAAATCGGGCTCCATACTTAACAATCTCCCACTTGGAGACTGATCTGCAAACCAAACCTGTGACTGCTTTCCATTCTGGCTTCTTATCCTTGAATGCCGATTGAAGATGAGCAAAAGCTCAACTTCTCCTTGTTGACCACCTTTGTAAACATGTCTGCAGGATTTTCACTTGTATGCACCTTTCCTAGCTTTAGTTTTCCCTCTTCCAAAAGAGTGCGTATGAAGTGATATCTCACCTCAATGTGCTTTGTCCTTGAATGAAAGGCTGAGTTCTTCGCAAGATGGATAGCGCTTTGGCTATCACTGTACAAGACACAATTGTCTTGTTTGAATCCAAGCTCTTCTAAGAATCTGTGAAGCCACAGAATTTCTTTGCTTGCCTCCCTCATTGCTACATACTCTGCTTCCGTGGTAGAAAGTGAAACCACTTTCTGCAGCTTTGAAGCCCAACTTACTGTTGTGCCTCCAATCGTGAACACATAGCCAGTAGTGCTCCTTCGAGTATCTTTGTCACCTGCCATATCTGCATCAGCATACCCTTCTAGAAAAATATCAGTTCCTCCAAAATACAAAGCATTTGTTGTTGTCCCTTTTAGATACCTAAGTATCCACTTCACAGCTTGCCAATGCTCTTTACCTGGGTTGTCCATGAACCTACTCACAACTCCCACTGCATGTGCAATGTCTAGCCTTGTCCTGACCATAGCATACATTAGAGAACCTACCGCTGCAGCATATGGAACTTTAGACATATAGGCTATCTCCTCTTGTGCCTTTGGACACATATCCTTTGTTAGTTTAAAATGACCAGCCAAAGGTGTAGAAACTGGTTTTGCATTTTGCATTGCAAACCTTTCTAGTACCTTCTTGATGTAATCTTCTTGAGATAGCTTTATTGTCTTCTTCGTCCTGTCCCTTGGCTCCTCATTTGGTTGACGTTGTTGCACATTGTCACCGTTTGCAGTCCTTGAGTCTTCACCGTCCTCAAGCTCCATGTACTCATCACCTGTTTCTTTTGTTTGTTTTCTTTCCAAGTAATCTTTGTACATATTTTGTTCGTTGAAAATTACATCCCTACTCCTTAAGATTTTACCATCTTCAGGATTCCATAGGCGATACCCAAAGTCTCCTTCTCCATAGACAATGAAGAAATACTTTTTGGACTTTCCATCTAACTTTGATCTTAAGCTTCTCTCTATGTGCATGAAAGCCTCACACCCAAACACTTTCATAAATGCATAATTCACAGGTTTACCTGTCCATGCCTCTTCTGGAACTCCCCCATCCAATGCCGTTGAGGGTGACCGATTGATTAAGTACACAGACGTACTTACAGCTTCCGCCCAAAGCTCAAGCGGTAGGCCTGCATGTAGCCGCATGCTTCGTGCTCGTTCCATGATTGTCCTGTTCATCCTTTCCGAAATCCCATTTTGTTGAGGTATCCTTGGGGTTGTCCTTTCCCTCCGAATGCCATTGCTAGCACAAAAGCTTTCAAAAGCTTGGCTGCAATATTCGCCTCCATTGTCGGATCTGAGGCATTTAACCTTGGTACCTATTTCATTCTCCACAAAGGCTTTCCACCTTTGAAATATGGAAAATACATCGGATTTATTCTTCATGACATAAACCCATGTTTTTCTAGTCGCATCGTCTATGAATGTTACATAGTACAATGAGCCACCAAGTGATGGTGTACTTGCAGGACCCCAAACATCAGAATGAACCAACTCAAGTATTTTATTTTTTCTTTCATTTCTTGATTTTTGAAATTTTACCCTCTTTTGTTTACCATAAACACAATCTTCACAGAACTCTAAGTCCACTTCTTTCAAACCTGGTAGAAGCTTCTTTTTTTGAAGGATTTGCATTCCTTTGGCACTCATATGCCCAAGTCGGTAGTGCCACACCGCACTGTCAACTTCTGTAGTTGCTGCACAAGCTAACAGTACACAAGTAAAGTGTACCGACTTTTTTACCCTTGGCAACCACCAAAGATCCTTTTGAGATCTTCCACCGTTTGTTTCCGAATGCAATGTTGTGACCTTCATCGTCCAATTGTCCTGTAGAGATCAAATTTTTGCGAACAGAAGGAACATGCCTAACATCTTTAAGCTTCCATTCATTTTCGTTAGCAGTTTTGACAGAAACTGTACCTTTGCCGACAATCTCACAAGCTTCATCATCTCCCAAGTATACATACCTAAAATTACCTTTGGTGTAATCTTGCAAATGTTGCTTGTGTGGTGTCGCATGGAATGAAGCCCCGGAATCTACTATCCAGGAATTAGACACATTGTCTAATGAGAGAATTAGAGCATCATGCTCTACTTTACCTGCCACATTGGCCTCCGATGTTGGCTTGTTGTCTTGAGACTCTGTCTCCTTCTTCTTCTTGGACCAGCAATCCTTCTTGACGTGGCCCTTCTTGCCATAGTTCCAACATTCAAGAACTGACTTTGTGCGTGACTTGCTTCGCCTTGAGCGATCACGACCCTTTTGGTTTTTGAATCTCTCCTTAAGCCTTCCTCTTGTTTCCACTGATAGTGCAGCACTTGATGATTCTCCTGTGCTTCTCCTTCGCATTTCCTTGCTTAGGAGAACACCCACAACATCATCAAACTTAAGAGTATTTGGGCCAGAGATAGAATTACTTACAGCCATCACAAGGCTGTCCAACTGTCCGGTAGAGATGATAGTATAAGGAGAGCTCGCACTTCGTCATCGAAATTGATTTTCAATGATCGAAGTTGACTTATGTTTGTGTTAAAGTCATTTAGGTGTTCTGCAACTGAACCATTCTCTGCCATCTTCAGATTGAACAAGCGCTTCATAAGAAATACCTTATTGGATGCTGATGGTTTCTCGTAGAAGTCGTCAAGTGACTTCATCAAGTCCTCCGTGGTCTTCATCTCCAAAACATTGAAGGCCACCGTTGACGCCAAGCTTAACCGGATTGTTCCCAGTGCCTTTCGATCAAGGACAATCCATGCTTCATCTGCCATTGTTGCGGGCTTCTTCGCAAGACCGCCTAGTGGCAAATAGAGGTCCTTCTGGTAGAGATAGTCTTCAATCTGCATCTTCCAATGTTGGTAGTTTTTTCCATTGAACTTCTCAATCTTGAGCTTCCCTTCCTCCGCCATAACTCCCACTCAATTCAAGGAATCCTTTTGTTTGGCGGATAAGTCAACAATGGCGAAACGGACCAGCCAAAGATGCTATTTACTATTTTTAGTAAATACTAACGAGGCCAAATGATGCGGATGTGAAGTAAAGATGAAGATGAAGCAACACAAGCTACAGATGCAGAGAAGAATCGGAATTAACAACTATCCATGAAGTTACGGTCACAAGTGACGGTCACTTAAGTTTTAGGATTTTCCGACAAATGACCGCAAATGCGGATTGTAATCATGTTTTGGGCTCATTAAGAGTTCCAAGTTGTAAACATTGAGCTATATTTAGATCCTAGGCAGTGCAGATAGCAGATTAAGTGAGTCTGGCCATTTGGGCGCCCGGCCACTTCTAAAAAGTCTAGTGAGTATATAACTCAAAATGCACAATCTGAAAGGGGGATTCGGACTCACTTGAGATAAGCTTTGTGAAGAAGGAGATGGCTATGGAGTCCTTGAGCTCTCTACGCGTGCACATGGACGAATCGGCTACATTCCAATAGCTAAACTCTAACCTCTTCTCTCTTATTTGCTCTTGGTGTAATCAATGCCTCGATTAATCAAAGATTAGTGGCTGATTTTGTGATTAATCTCTCTCTTTTTCATGTTTTCCTCTTGATTAAGCATGCTACTAAGTGTGTGTAGGATTGTGTAGAGTGTTGGTGCCCGGTGTGGTCATTCTATGCTAATCTATGCTCATGGTTTGTTTGATTAGAGTTGGATTAGTGGTTGATTAGAGAGTAGTGCGTGATTAAGCTTGTGTGTGAGCGATTAGGCCGAATGGTAGAGTTAGTAGTGTGCTCACTCCTCGTAGCATCATCACACCCGCTCCGTAGCTTTCTTTGTGTGTAGGTCTCACCTCCTAATCCTCCGTTTGGCACGCACAACGCCACTTGTGTGTTTCCATGCCCTAGCCGGATCGTGCTCCTCGGATTGACATTATGTTGATCTTCCCCCTATGCTAGGATGACGACCCAACATTGGCGCCGTTGCCGGGGATCGATTGCCTAAGCTAGAGGTGCCATTGGTGTGATTAGGAGACACTAATTTCCCTAATTTTTTGTTAATTTTGTTAGTTTTTAGATTAGGTGTGTTGATTAATTGAGTGGTTTTTAGTGTGATTAGTGCTTGGGTTAGCATTGATAATGCCTAAAACATCACAAAACAACCCACACACATCATTAGTTTTTGATTTTGATCACTAATTTTGATCGTTAAATTCACTAATTTTCACTAATTTCCCCTAACTTTGATGCTAATTTCCCGTTGATTGGTAAGTGTCTTTTGTGCTACACACAAGTAGAAAGTGAGTTGGGTGTATGGACAACATGCCTATGTGATCCACACACTCATATCCTACTCCATTTGTGCGCAAATCGTAGCCGAAATCACCTATTATTCACTAATTTCATTCACTAATTATTTGGGCATTTTGCAAAGTGCTCATTTGTATTGATTATTTGATGCATGTCCATGATGATTATGTGTTTACATTTATGCTAAACGATGCTACACATTGATATTTTTGTTGGTTGTGTGTAGGTGATTTTACGGGATCGACACACACATACATACACACACACACACACACACACACACACACACACACTAGTGTGTTGGGCACTAATCAAGTGCTTAATCGCTGAGTTTGTGGCTAATTACGGTGCTGAAATTAATGCTAATTCTCAGATTTTAGGTGCAGGTTTGGTTCATAAACCAAGTACATTCGTAAAATGCAAAACTAGGTGCGGTTTATGCCCGCTTGAGTGTAGGCGGAAGTGCCTAATTTGGGATAATTTGGGGCTGTTTTGGAGTCCAATTTGCTTATGCGAAGCATGTGATTTCTTATGGTTGTCAATGAGTTATGGTTATGCTTTTCTAATTCCGTTGTGACGCCGAAATGCTCCTGAAATTCGGTCAAATTTGGTTATGTATGCTTATGTGCATGATTTGATGCAAAAAGCGTGTTAATGATTGATTAAATTTGAGATTTGGATGCTCGAATTGATGTTTAATTGATGCAAAATGCTGTTTTGACTGCGATTAGTCATCGTGCAAGAGAGGGTGATTTTTGTGTTTAGTTAAGCGCAGTTTCGAGATGATTTGTGTACTTAAAGAATGATGTTTGTGCGATTTTGATTAAGTAAGTGATCAATTTTGGTGATTTGATTGCTTGACTACGAATGTTTAGGTCGGTGGGCTGATCTAGAATTTTTGGGAATTTTCTGGTAATTTTTGACATTTTTTGGTAATTTTTGGCAATTTTTGCTAATTTTTACTCAAATGTGCTAATTATGCTAAGAAATTTGATAAATCGCTTAATTCGGGTGGATTGTGGAGTGCCGGGGTAATAATTTTTTTTTTGTGTTTTTGCGTGTTAGTTTAAATTTTTTTTACATTTTTAGGTTTTCTGTTTGATAAGATTTGATTTTTTATTTATTATTTATATTTGTGTATTTTATTATTTTTCTATGATTTTTTATTTTTGTTTGTGTTTTGTGATTGTTTTGTGTTTTTTTTTCATTATTTTGTGTGTTTTTTATATCATTTGTGTTTTCTAGTAATTTTATGCATGTTTTGATTTTTTTGTATGTTTTTTGAATTAGTTTGTGTGTTTTTTTTTAATATTATTTGTGTTCATTTTTTGTAATTTTGTATGTGTTTTTTTTAATATTTGAGTATTTTATTGATTTATTTTGTGAGTTTTTGAATTTTCTGTGAGCCTTTTGGAATTGTTGTATTATTTTTGAAATTTTTAATGTAATTTTTGTATTTTCATGTGTTTTTGTATTTTTTTTTTTTTTTTTATGTGTGTTTCTTTTTAATTTATTTGTATGATTTTTTGTTGTTTTTTTTAATTTCATTTTTTAAAAAAATAAAAAAATAAAAAAATATACATATATATATATATACTCACCTGCCAGAGTCTTCCTACGCGCTCGCCCACAGAGTCTTCCTACGCGCTGCTGGCCCGAGTCCTCCTACGCATGCATGCGACGCTCCCGAGTCCTCCTACGTTTTTTTTTCTACCCCGTTGATTGCGCTGGGCTCACACAACGTGGCTTGCCTGACTTGGCCCACGAGGCACACAAGCCACTGATACCACTGTTGGCACACACACACTACTCTGCAGTCTTGCTCACGGACCCCACCACGCAGCTTTGTCTCGTAGCTCACGACACACACACCTCTGACCTCGCTGTGCACTTTTGTCATGTGGCAGCCGTAAAGCTTGGGCTCGTCAGCAATATCGTCGCTTGCTTTCACTGCTTCCCGCGTGCCTAGTTCGCTGGTCCCGCCACGGGCATCGATTGGCCGCTACTCGCTCTCAGCATTGCAACCCTCACCACACTATCACGCACGCTCTCTCTCTGTCTTTCGCACACATTGTCTCTCTCTCTCGCTTTACCTGGCCCGCCGTGAGCAGCTCACCTCCCTTGCCCGCTATGAGCGCCTACGCCCTCAGCACACGAGCACGCACTCGATGAGGCATGAAAAAGCGCAAAAATACACACACACACTGGGTATTGGCTGCTTTGGCTCTCTCTCATCTGAGTCCCAGTTTATGATTGCTCAAAACCCGGTCCTGATCAGTTGATGCTCATGCACCTGCCTCGGCCACTTTCAGCTCGCAATCTTCGCACTTGGCCCCTCCCATGATCCCATCACACGCAAACATGTCTCATGAGAGTGGCAAGGACTCCTCCAGAATTATGGCAAAATCCAGGCAATTCACATCTTTATGCCATTTTCGATGAAAACATTGGAAGTATGGATAATGACGATGGCCCAGAGGCAACATTGACGTGGGTAGACTCCAATTACCATCATGGAGATCTTGTTACTTGCGAATTTCTTTACGGTGAAGCTACTTTCACAAGTATGGAAGTCTCATATGCATGACATGTATGATCATGTACACCACTCAGTAGCTGCGGACTCTCCCGGCTCTCGCCCTGGCTGATTGCTATGAGCACAAGTGAGCACGTGGCCAGAATTGAGACAAGGTGAAGCGTAGAGAGCATCACACTGAGAGTAATTGTGAGACCATATCTTGCAATTCTGTGACCTTCTACATTGAGCATACCCTCATTGCACATAGAGCAGGTGAGATAGCTTGATGACTGGGATTGTCGATTATCCTAGAGATCTCATTGACACGTTCGAGATCATTTTGACTCACTCTTTTGTGACATTGGATTTGAGCCATTAGTTAGTGAGCGCCATTGAGACATTGTTGAGTATTGAGATTCACATTGACATCACTAGACCTACGACATTGAGCACCTAGGAGACGGGCTAGTGAGTCATTTATTGACAATATCGGCTTCATTTCTTATGAGAACTCTTGCAAGCCTGCGGGAATTCTAAATCGAAGTAAAGGACAAATATCGGGCAGACACTAAAATCAACCGAGTAAGTTGACCTAGAGCGAACACAAGTGCAGGCGACTTTTGCATCATCGGAAAGCTGAAAATTGAACCGGATTTGGTCTTTGGGCCTTCAAATTGATCATTAAAAGACTGCTGATTCTACCCAGATTGAAATTATCATTCGGGAAGACCATTGGTCACTCACGGGAAGGTGTAAAAGCTAACTGCGGTCTAGTGTAAAATTGAGAGTTCATTGACAAATTTGGTACGGTAAGACCATACACAAGAAACCATGACTTTGTGATATCAAGACGCAAGTGTCTGCAGAGTTCTAAACCGGTCATTAGCTAGCAAATTAGTGCAAGTTGTGCATACTTCTCTTGTGCTAACTTGAAAGTCACCTTCGAGCTTAAGGCACAAGTGGGGCCGTCAAAAGTACATCAATATTTTTGCATTCATTGTGGAAAAAAGTTTGCCAGCTAAATAGAATTTTGCAGATTGAGTGCTAAATTGAACACAGGTTAGATCGACTCAAGAATTGCTACAAAGGGAGCAGTCGTTGTAGTACAGTGGTAAGTAACTTGCCAACTGGTGCTACAGCTATACAGGTAAATCAAACCATCGCAGCTGACAGTCAGAGCAGTGCTAACAGCTAAGCCTAGCAGAGAACTTTGAATCAGGAAAACCACTGGTCACCCGTGGGAGAGGCTAGAAAAAGGATACAAGTGCTCAGCAAGTCAGTGACAGGGATAAAATCAAAATGGAGCAGAAGATGCAGCAGCCACAATCAATGGAAATATTGGCAAAACCAAGTAGTTATGATGCATCTTCAAGCTCATTAATAATAGTCAAATCAGTTGGTGTCAGGTTGGAGTTAATAGGTCATTTCAAAGACTTTCCATGCTACATGGACGAGGCAGACAATCGCTATCTAAAATCTAAGCAAAATGCTCTGAAAAGTCCGACAATACAGGTTTTGGAAGTAGAAGAAGCTACCAACATGGCAAATTCGCAAAAGAACTTAATGGAAGATTGTTTGGGATTGGTGTACATGAAGCTCAAACCAGGTAGTGAGCTGGACATAATAAAATTGCACAGGCAAGATCTTCCAGAGGTTAGCAATTTTCGAGTCACGGTGCACTTGATAAAGTCAAATTACAAAGACAAAAACTATAGCAGTCTCTATAGAGACATGGAAGGTAGATGGTACAAAGCGGAAACAACTCATCAAGCAACGGAAGAGCCAGATCAATGCTTCATAGCTCATGAAGATGGTTCAAAGTTGGGTTACAAATACGTGTCGACAAGTGGTAATGTTTACCTCTTGATAATGAGCTTACCTTTAGCTTCCAATGCAGATACAGTGGTAGCTCAGAACAGAGAAATAACTCGAGAGACGGGGCCTACTATAATCAATCTGCCAAAAATTGAAGACACAGTCAGCAGGAAAGAATTCCCTGAGGCCATGTGCAAACAACAGTTGCCTTCAACAACTTCGGAAGTCAACAAGCAACCTGAAGCGATAGCTCTCAATTGGATCCACGAAACGAGATGGAAAGATCCAATTTATGTGGATTCTAATTGGCAAAGATGGATTCAAATCACAGGGGCAAGGACATTTAGCGAGTCTGTTCCTCGGACGCTATGGGCAGCGCGCATCGGAGACAAGAGCTACGATATAGATGGAAGATACTATGATATGGATTGTATGGCAGATAAATTCTCACAAGGAGCTGTAGCTGTCATCTTATCACCTGCAACTCCGCAAGACCAAATTGAACGACGGACACATGACGAAATGATATCCAACCAGGTAAATCTTAGTCATACTGCCACTATTGCACAAAGTCCATTGCTAGAAGACAAGGAAGTGCAAATTGAAAGCCCTAGGCTTCCACAGACACAGGATCAGAATGTGAATTTGTATGAGCACAATTCAACTCCTTTCATTACACAAATTAGTGCCACAACACAACATTCACATGTACAGAACACTGCACATGCACCACAAAATGCACCAACACAAGCACACGTACAATCAATGGAAGTATCAGCTAATGAGTTAGCACGACTTCACTAAGACCTAGCTCAATCAGCTGAGCTAGATGACAAAGCTGGAATATCCACATCTGGCATAATAAAGATGCCTCTTACAGATAGGGAACACACTCGAATGGGGGGAGTCCAATCTCCACCTCACTTATTGCCATCAAGACAACCCTATCAACTGCAAACAAAGAAGGAGAGTCACAATCCTCTTTTACAATTCAACGGACAACAGAAGCCACATAAAGGATCGAGTCGACAACATAGTCCTAAAACTATACAAAAGCCACAGATAAAGGATCACATGTTCATAACAGACATAGAATTAAAGTTGGTCACCGAAGCAGGGGCGGAAACGACCATCTACCAGGGTTACAATGGAAGCTATTACAAGCTTCTTGAGAATGCCACAGTCGAAAAAGATAAGGGCAATCAGTCAAAGCCATCGTCAGTGTTGGTTTTCAAGTACCTACATGTCATGCTGATGACATATTTGATCAAAGATACTATGGGCAACGAATACCAACAATATTATGAACAAATACCTCAACCTAGTATAGAACAAATAGGAATAGATGTGTATTGCTATGGATGTGGCATTAATCATCTAATACCCAATTGCCCAGTAAAGATGCACTTAGATATGATGAAGCAACAAAACCAAGACAGTATCAGACTGCAAGCAGCAAAATCATTAAAGCAAACGTCTCCAAGTCGAAAGTCGCCCGAAAGAAAGCATATCTTGTCAAAGGATACTAGAGACAAACTGAAGACTAAAATATTGAAGGTCAAAGAAGTCAATGATATTTCAATTGAAAATCAAGCTGCTAAAAAAGACCAGCTGCAACAGATGGTCAACTTGGAATTTTTCAGGCCTGAAGTCGAAAGATCCGACAAGGATGCAAAGGACGATCCAATGTCAGAGGAAGTGGATGAAGAAATTATCTGTGATCCAGAACCAGAGCAGGCACGGGAAGTCAAGGACTTGCCACTGAAGATTTCATCAAGTAGAAATGTGGAATCAAAGATTCTACATAATAATGCTAATAGTACAGATAGTTCATCGCTCGGGGATGTACCCAAGAATTCAACAGAAGCAAAGATCAAGTATCAAAGCCAAGAAAAATACATCTCAATGTGTTCAAATGATGGCAAGAATCAAAAAGCAGAGTCGGTCATAAAGTCAGATACTAATATTTTCTCGCCGGTGGAAAATGCCAAAGAGCCAAAGGTGACACAAATCATCATTAACTTGAACAATCAGAAGCAAATGGTGCATCAAGCACATGGAGCCTATCAAAAGATAAACAAAGAGATCAATAAAGAGCAATGTGAACCAAAGGCCACGGTAAGCATTGCATCTGAAGAAAAGAGTCAACTTACTTCTGTCCAGCTGGCAGAAGAAATTAAAGACTCAAACAGTTGTTCAAAAATAGAGGCACAAAAGATGGTTCAAGTCATTTTAAATGCAGAAATAACCAAAGCATGTCATCAACAAGAGAAGGTACAAACATCCCAAGTAATTACATCTCGAAATGCAGTTAAACAATCAAAGCAGACAGTAGTGGCTTCAACACCCCAGGGAAACCAAGACCAACAACCTTGCCAAGAGTATAAAAAGGTCTTTCAGCCAAAATACCCAACTCAGAGTAAACAAAGACACAAGCAGCAAATCAAAACCTATGTTGCGGCCAATGATGTCAATGTAAAAGATCCAGTTTGGGTAAATGATCCTAGTCCAAACAATTCAGGTAAAATGGGATGGATTTCCTCCCAGTACAACTTAGAAGCGCAAGGCTACTACAGAGGTCAACCAAATGTTTGGTTACCTAAACCAAAGATATCAGGCTATAAAGTAGCAAATGGCTTCAAACCAAAACAACAAACAGGAAAATCAAGATCAATTTCAACTCAAAAGAGGAGATCAAACAACAGGGCTAGAAACAGGTTCAAAAACGCTTCTCAATCTAGAAGGCCTACATATCTTCAAGGGAATTTACCAACCGTGAGTCCCAAAAAGTGCAAGGAACAGATACAGTTGAATTCGAAAGTACAAACAAAAATATTTGTTCCATCAAATATACTTCAAGCACAGGGATATTACAAAGGGAAAAAACAAATATGGCTACCCAAGGCACCAAGACCAGATTTTACACAACTTGAATATACTTACAGCTACAAAAACTGACAAATCAAGGATTCAGGTCCAAAATGTCAATATGTCGTCTATAAAAATAAGCCAACAACAAGTAGCAGATACATAGGGGTGCCAAAACAGACAAACGAGCAGAAGAAGATTGAGGTCATCCCCAACTTCCAACAAAAAGGAGCTAGCCAATCTTGTCAGATAATGGACCAAAAGTTAAAACAAACAATTTTGACAACCAAGGTCACACAGGTATGGCAGAAAAAACCTACTTTGCCAATATGGTCCTTTAATAACCCTCTTTTTGAGGATCCGAGCTCTGAATGTCTAGATATATACTTTGCTGAGAGCTCAAGACAGTAGTCAAGTCGAAAAAAATGTCAAGAGTCAGGCAGCTGAGCCGATAAATGAGCAAAGCATTAGACCTAAGCTTCAAGTCATAATATTTTTCTGTGGTCTACGAGTCTAGCTAATTAGGCTATAGCTCAAGCTGGAAGAGTTGAGCGTAATTATATCGAGTCGCTCATGCTGGATAGGTGAGCATAGTCAATGTGTTATTTTAATCATGGTGGAGAGGCGAAGTGTTCAAAACAAAACACACACGCACTTGTGCACATTAGGAGAGTGGAAACCAGTGCATCAAACGCCCTTCTCAAGAGTAGTGGAAGCTTGTGAAGTGAAGTTAATTTTACTTTGTTAGCTACATTAACTCTGAGGAGCACCCATCAATACTCTTCTCTCGCACATCATAATCTTACCCATGCATAAATCTGTGCAAGCATTTCGAATGTCCCATAATTGGACATTTGCATTAGGCACCTTTTATTGTTCCACCCATGCACTCACCTTGCAGGTACAAGCAACAACAAAACAACTCCAGACTCAAGGCAGATCATCGACACTTTTGAACGGACAGACGGCTTAAACAATTCACTTTCACATTATTTATATAAGCCAACTCAATTCAGTCCCTCAACACCCATCATTGTATCTTCCCATAATAAGATCATATACCTTTGGGCACTTTTTCCCATGAGGTTTTTCCCCATTGGTAATCCAGGGTATCCAGACCCTAATGTAATGTACATAGTCTTTTTATTTCATTTTTTCCCATAATAACCCAAGCCAATTGCTTCAACTTAAACCCAAATGCCTATTCTCATATTACACCAACAAGTCAACCAAACACCTTACAGCTCTTCAAGACAACATTCACCACCAATTTCAAAACTCTCCAAGTGCCAACCAACCAAGCAGCGCACGGGGACATGCACTGAAATCGGATGGGGGGAGTGTTTGGCGAATAAGTCAACAATGGCCAAACGGACAAGTCAAAGATGCTATTTACTATTTTTAGTAAATATTAGCGAGGCCAGATGATGCGCATGTGAAGTAAAGATGAAGATGAAGCAACACAAGCTACAGATGCAGAGAAGAATCGGAATTAACAACTATCCATGAAGTTACGGTCACAAGTGACGGTCACTTAAGTTTTAGGATTTTCCGACAAATGACCGCAAATGCGGATTGTAATCATGTTTTGGGCTCATTAAGAGTTCCAAGTTGTAAACATTGAGCTATATTTAGATCCTAGGCAGTGCAGATAGCAGATTAAGTGAGTCTGGCCATTTGGGCGCCCGGCCACTTCTAAAAAGTCTAGTGAGTATATAACTCAAAATGCACAATCTGAAAGGGGGATTCGGACTCACTTGAGATAAGCTTTGTGAAGAAGGAGATGGCTATGGAGTCCTTGAGCTCTCTACGCGTGCACATGGACGAATCGGCTACATTCCAATAGCTAAACTCTAACCTCTTCTCTCTCATTTGCTCTTGGTGTAATCAATGCCTCGATTAATCAAAGATTAGTGGCTGATTTTGTGATTAATCTCTCTCTTTTTCATGTTTTCCTCTTGATTAAGCATGCTACTAAGTGTGTGTAGGATTGTGTAGAGTGTTGGTGCCCGGTGTGGTCATTCTATGCTAATCTATGCTCATGGTTTGTTTGATTAGAGTTGGATTAGTGGTTGATTAGAGAGTAGTGCGTGATTAAGCTTATGTGTGAGAGATTAGTCCGAATGGTAGAGTTAGTAGTGTGCTCACTCCTCGTAGCATCATCACACCCGCTCCGTAGCTTTCTTTGTGTGTAGGTCTCACCTCCTAATCCTCCGTTTGGCATGCACAACGCCACTTGTGTGTTTCCATGCCCTAGCCGGATCGTGCTCCTCGGATTGACATTATGTTGATCTTCCCCCTATGCTAGGATGACGAACTAACACCTTTCCTTGAGATAATTTAGCTACGAGCAATCCTTGCTCTGATACCAGTTGTTAGGAAATAAGACGTAGCTAAATAGATAATTGAGTAGATTACTTAATGGAGAGAGACAGATTTATATACACGAGATTATAGAGTAAAGAGAGAGAGAGAGTACACACGATATACGTGGTTCACCCAATGTGGGCTACGTCCACGGGAAAGCAGCCACTCAATGGCTTTAGTACTACAAAACAAGAAGTAGTTTACAAAGGGATTATACCCTTAATGGAGCTTCCGCCTTGCTTCACTCTCACCACCTCACACTCACCTTGTTGCATCAACTTCACACTATGAAATGTGTGTAGAAATGGCCTCCTTTTATAGGCCAAAAGGGCTGCCCTCTCTTATGAGAGACAGCCATGTGTAGCCGCCCTTGTGCGAATAAGTCCAAATCGGACCCTCCAATCCGCCCATGTGTGGCCGTCCTTGAGAAGACAAGTTCGCTTTTGAATTCGGCCACCGGCCATTGGCCATTGACTTCCGACCACCGGCCAACTGACCGGTTGTTTTCCAACCACTTTCCGGCCGCCGTCCGGTCATAATATTCCGGCGAAAAAAAAGTCTCAGGGGCCTCCGCCCCCGAGGCCTTTAAAGTTGCCCCTGATTCTTATCTGTGAAAATTTTGGTTTCCGGTGAGTGATTTTCCTTCACGCACGATGGCTTCTCCTCATAATGGGGGCCTTACAAATGTGCGTTTTTACCACAAAAAATTACAAGGGTAAATCAGGCTCCATACTTAACAATGTGGCGGGTAAAGTAGAGCAAGATATTATAATTCTTTCATTACACAATGTGTCTAATTCCTGGATAGTAGATTTCGGGGCTTCATTCCATGCAACAACACACAAGTAGCATTTCCAATATTACACCAAAGGTAATTTTGGGTATGTATACTTGGGAGATGATGAATCTTATGAAATTGTCGGCAAAGGTATGGTTTGTGTTAAAACTGCTAATGAAATGAATGGAAGCTTAAAGATGTTAGGCATGTTTCTTCTCTTCGCAAAAATTTGATCTCTACAGGACAATTGGAGGATGAAGGTCACCACATTGCATTCAAAAACAAACGGTGGAAGATCTCAAAGGGATTTTTGGTGGTTGCCAAAGGAGAAAAGGTTGGTACACTTTACTTGTGTACTGTCAACTCGCAATTTTCATATTGTGCAACACCTACAAAAGTCAACAGTGCAATGTGGCACTACTGGCTTGGGCATATGAGTGCCTAAGGAATACAAATCCTTCAATTAAAGAAGCTTCTATCAGCTTTGAAAGAAGTGAACTTAGAGTTTTGTGAAGATTGTGTTTCTGGTAAACAAAAGAGCGTAAAATTTCAAATTTCAAGAAATGAAAGAAAAAATAAAAAACCTGAATCGGTTCATTCTGATGTTCAGGGTCCTGCGAATACACCATCCCTTGGTGGCTCATTGTACTATGTAACATTCATAGACAATGCAACTAGAAAAACATGGGTTTATGTCATGAAGAATAAATTCGATGTGTTTTCCATATTTCAAAGGTGGAAAGCTTTTGTGGAGAATGAAATAGGTACCAAGGTTAAATGCTTCAGATCCAACAATAGAGGTGAATATTGAAGCCAGGCATTTGAAAGCTTTTGTGCTAGCAATGGCATTCTGAGGCAGATGAAAACTCCAAGGACACCTCAAAAAAATTGAATTTCCAAAAGGATGAATAGAACAATCAAGGAGCAAGCACGAAGGATGCAGGTAGGTGCATGCAAGGTTACCGCTTGAGCTTTGGGCGGAAGCAGTAAGTACGTTTGTGGTTTTGATCAACCGGTCATCCTCAACGGCATTGGATGGGAGAGTTCCATAGGAGGCATGGAGAGGTAAACTGATGAATTATTCATTTCTCAAAAGGTTTGGGTGTGAGGCTTTTATATACATAGAAAGAATCCTAAGGTCAAAGCTAGATGCAAAGTCCAAAAAGTGTTTCTTCATGGGCTATGGAGAAGGTGACTTTGGGTATCACCTATGGAATCTTGAAGATGGTAAAATCTTTAGAAATAGGAATGTAATTTTCAATGGAAAAAATATGTACAAGGATTACCTGGAAAGAAAAAAAACAAAAGAAACAGGTGATGAGTACATGGAGCTTGAGGACTGTGAAGACTCAAGGAGTGCAAACGGTGACAACATACAACAATGTCAACCAAATGAGGAGCCTCAACCTATTACCTGAAGATCTACAAGAGCAAGTAGACCTCCATAAAGGTTTATTCCTTCCTTTAACCATCTCTTGATCTTAGATTCTGGAGAGCCGAAATCATACGAGGAAGCTATGCAACACAAATCCAAAAAAGAATCGATAAAGAGCATGCAAGTGGAGATGGACTCCTTACATTGCAACCAAACATGGGAGCTGATTGAGCTGCCTAAAGGTAAGTGGTTACTTCAGAACAAATGGACGTAGAAGCTGAAGGAAGAAGAAGGTGGGAAGAAAAGGTACAAGTCTAGGCTTGTGGTAAAAGGGTCTTCTCAAAAGAAAGGTATTGAATTCAATCAAATATTTTCTCCTATTGTAAAAATAAACTCAACTAAGCTTGTCTTAAGCCTTGTGGCTGCTCATGATTTAAATCTTAAGCAAATGGATGTAAATACATAATTCCCTCATGGTGACATAGAGGAGGAAATTTACATGCTTCAATCAAAGGGGTATGAAGCAAAAGGTAAGGAGAAAATGGTTTGTAGATTAAAGAAGAGCTTGTATGGTTTGAAGCAAACATCAAGACAATGGTACTTAAAGTTTGATCGATGGATGTTCGATCATGGACTCACAAGATGCAACTCAGATCATTGCGTCTACACAAAGAATTTGGGAGATGGGAAGTTCATCGTCCTAATGTTGTATGTTGATGACATGCTGATTGCAAGTGCTACATACAGGACATCAGCGACCTAAAAGAGTAGCTGTCTAAATCTTTTTCAATGAAAGATTTAGGTGCTGCAAAGAAGATACTTGGTATGAAGATATCAAGGGACAAGATGAAGAAGACAATAAATCTATCTCAGGAGGATTACATCAAGAAGGTACTAGAAAGGTTTGCAATGCAAAACGTAAAAATGGTTTTTACACCTTTGGCTGGTCACTTTAAACTAACCAAGGATATGTGTCCAAAGACACAAGAGGAGATAGCCTATATGTCTAAAATTCCATATGCTACAGTGGTAGGTTCTCTTATGTATGTTATGGTCTGAACAAGGCTAGACATTGCACATGAAATGGGAGTTGTAAGGAGGTTCATGGACAACCTAGGCAAAGAGCACAGGCAAGCTGTGAAGTGGATACTTAGTTATCTGCAAGGGACAACAACAAATGCTTTGTATTTTGGAAAAGGTGATATTTTTTGGAAGGGTATGCTGATGCCGATATGGCAGGTGCCAAAGATACTTGAAGAAACACTACTGGCTATGTCTTCATGATTGGAGGCACGGCACTAAGCTGAGCTTCAAAGCTACAAAAAGTAATCTCACTTTCTACCACGGAAGCAGAGTATGTAGCAATGACAGAGGCAAGCAAATAAATTATGTGGCTTCACAGATTCTTAGAAGAGCTTGGATTCAAACAAGACAATTGTGTCTTGTATAGTGATAGCCAAAGTGCTATCCATCTTGCAAAGAATTAGCCTTTTATTCAAGGAAAAATCACATTGAGGTGAGATATCACTTCATATGCACTCTTTTGGAAGAGGGACAGCTAAATCTAGGAAAGGTGCATACAGTGAAAATCATGTAAACATATTTACAAAGGTGGTCAACAAGGATAAATTGAGCTTCTGCTCATCTTCAATCAGCATTCAAGGATAAGAAGCCACGATGGAAAGCAGTCACAGGTTTGGTTTGGAGGTCAGTCTCTCTAAGTGGGTGATTGTTAAGTATGGAGCCTGGTTTACCCCTTGTAGTTTTTTGTATTAAAACTTCACATTTGTAAGGCCCCCAGTATGAGGAGAAGCCATCATGCATGAAGAAAAAATCACTCACCAAAAACCAAAATTTTCACAGCCAGTCTTGAGCAAAGGAATACTCCTTTTTGCCGATATATTATGATCGTGGATGGCGGCTAAAAAGTGGTCGGAAAACGGCCGATCATTTGGCCGGTGGTCGAAAGTCAATGGCTAGTGGCAAGTGGCTGGTGGCCGATTTCAAAGGTACACTTGTCTTCTCAAGGGCGTCCACACATGGGCGGATTGGAGAGTCCAAGTTAGACTTGTCAACACAAGGGCGGCTACACACGGCTGCCTCTCATGAGAGAGGGTAGCCCTTGTGGCCTATAAAAGGAGGCCATTTCTACACACATTTTAGAGGGTGTGAAGTTGATGCGACAAGGTGGGTGTGAGGTGGTGAGAGTGAAGCAAGGTGGGAGATTTACTAAGGGTATAACCCCTTTGTAGCCTACTTCTTGTTTGAAGTACTAAAGCCATTGAGTGGCTGCTTTCCCGTGGATGTAGCCCACATTAGGTGAACCACGTATATCGTGTGTGCTCTCTCTCTCTCTCTCTCTCTACTCTATAATCTCTTGTATGTGAAAATTTATCTCTCTCCATTAAGGAAACTACTCAATTATCTACTTAGCTACGTCCTATTTCCTGATAGCACTCCCTTAGCTTCCCATTTTTCTTAGGTACTACCACAACCCAATCTGTGTGTTCAATCTCATAGATGAATGCAACTTCCTTGAACTTTTCAATGTCCCTTTTTTATTTTCATAAGAAAGGTATCATTGGAAGTGTAGGGTATTCGTCTACTTGGCTTGGCATCCTCTCTCATTAGTTATGTTTCTTATTGTATGCTAACAAATGTCAAGATCCACCTTATTGAAATCTTTGTGTAACCATGCAAGGACATCCCTATATTCCTTTAAAGTTCTAATGAAAATCTCTGCTTCTTCATGAGACGAATCAATTGCAACATATGTAGGGTTTGTCTCTTCTCTAGGTTTTGTTAGGTCAATCTTTTTGGAGTTCTTGGGTCCTTCATAAGGATTTTTTTTATTCCTTGGTTTATGTCATGGGTTGATCCACAATGATCCTTCTACCCCGTAGGGTGTTCTTCTTATAGTGGGATGGAGCATTCATAGCCTTGCCACATTTGTCACCTTTTGACTATATTTTGATGGTCCATACCTCTTTCAAGGTCTATTTCAACTCTCAATATTTAGCTCTCTTCTTTATCTTTTTGATGGTAGGTTATGTTTTTCTTATTTGTCTTTTTTTTTTTTTAATGTCGTTGGCTCAAGTTTGTCTCTTTCTTTTAAATAAGGTATTTGCCTTTCATCTTCTCCTTAATACAATTATCAACATTAACCATCATCAAAAAAAGTGTTTTTCCTTTGATCTTACCCCTCTTATCATCTATGACGTTAATTGGAAAAATCAAAGTATTTTTTCTCTCCTCCCTCATAGAAGTAGAGACTCTCTTGTATGCTTTTCTTGGAGCCAGATTCTTATGTAGTAAGATTTTTCTCTTCTAGCTCATCCATAGTATCATAATAGTGATCAGAGCAATCTTAATGATCATTAAGTTGTACAATGGTTACCATTTGGATAGGAACAATGTCATAGCTCTCTTTATCACAAAATGGGGTGGGGGTGGACTCATTGACACAAACATCCATGGTTGTTAATATTTAAGTCCATTCAAATGGCTCAAGAAGATGTTTAGGGAAGGACTATAGCATGTAGTCTACATCATTTATATCTTGATCTAAGATATAATATTTTTCTTTAAACTCTCATTCTCTAAAGCTACACACATCCAAGGAGTGTCTTTGTTTATCCATGATTGCAATTAAGTTTTGGCTAAGGTCTTGGAATCAAATTCTTGGATTGGTGTTCTCACGAGGAGTGAGAGAGAGAGGAGTGATTTTGGAGGGAAATAAAAAAAGGTGGGAAGTTTCATATTTTGCAAGTCTAGCTGTGATATTTTAAGAGAGATAATTGATTTTTTAGTATATATATAGGTTGGGGAGAAGTTTTGAGTAAAAGTAAGGTTTTTTTTATTTTATTTTTTAAAAGTTTTTTTTTGGGATGAGGCTATGGACGCCCTTGATTATGTGACAAAAGAAAGGGGGGGAAGGTAGTAATTGTCATAAGGACCACCACTCTTTTGGGTAGAGAGAAAATGTACCTATCCTCCCTCCTTAGCCTCTATTTCAACCTACAAAAAGCCTATGATAGCCTTAAAAAAATCCTATGAGAATACCCTCATTCAATGGCCTTGTCTCCTAAACCATACACATTTTTAGCTTTAATCTCTTAAAATTAGGAATCCTTACAAGGCCCTTTTGGGGTTCATATTTTTCGTAATGTGCATTCTTTAATGTGGGCCAAAAATGCAAAGCAACGTAGAGGCCAAGGAGGCATAGCATGTATGATTAAAAAGGGTTTGAAAGATGTTTCCATTGTTAAAGAAGATAAGTATAAACGCTACATATGACTAAAAATCAGTCCACCAAATTGTCAAGTCATATTTGTGGTTGGTTGCTACATTCCTCATATGATTCCAACTTTTATGCTCATTTGGATATGGATAGAGATCAGCCCTTTGTTGAACTAGAGGAAGACATTGCTCATTACAAGGACCATGGTGAAGTCATTGTCTTTGGAGACATGATACTCACACAAATACGTTACAACACGACACGCAACAAGTCGACATGCCCCATGTCTCAAAAAGAATGGATGACTCATACATGTATAATTGAAGTTCTAATGATGCAAAAGAATTGGATCACTATAGAAAGTCACTTCTACATATGTGCAATAGTACTGGAATGCTCATTGCAAATGGTGTATCTTTATGGCAAGGCACCAATGACTTTACATGTAGAAAACACAATGGTGATAGCGTGATTGACTATATGTTGTTTTTGAAAGCCACTCTAGAATGCATACAAAGCTTTACACTTGGTGAATGGAATCTAGAATCGGATCATAGGATGCTATGTATTGACCTCAAGTGTGGTAAGAGACCTGAGCATGTAGCCTCCAATCATGATGTGAATCATTCGTACCTACTTCTAGACTTCAAACGAGCACTCATATATGCTGATATGGTGGACCAAATGATAAGCATGACAGAGCATCAAGAGAGCCCAACATTAAAATGCAAGTGGCAAGTTTTCAAAGAAGTAATTTTCTCTTGTGCGAAGGAATGCTTTTCCGGGTGAGACAGATGTCTTGCAAAAGATCTAAGAAGGGTAGGACCAAGAAGAAATGGTTTGACATGGAATGTAGTCAAGCCCAAAAATGCTTGCTAAGGTTGGATTCAAGAAAAGACAAGGAAGTTTACTTGTAACGTTCACACACATACAAAGCACTTGTTCAAGAAAAGAGGGAGAAAAGTGGAAAGTCAAAAAACAACTTCTTTTAGCGCAAGAGAAAGCACATGCATGTGACAAGTTTTGGAAAAATCTAAAAGGCAAGCGTGTTGAGAGCTTTGGTGACTTGACTCTTGAGGATATGTATACGCATTGCAAGAACCTCTATGAGCAACCCAAGGTTGATAGGATGGATTGTTGTAGCTCCCTTCTTTCCATTGAAGATGTATGTTGCGCACTTGAGAAACTTGCTACTCGCAAGGTAGGGGACCTTCAAGGTGTCAAGGCTGAAATGATTAAATGGACAAGCAAGAAAACATGATATTGGATACATGATATGTTTAGCCTTGTGATTCAGCATGGAATGCCTCATGATTGGGGTGCAAATTGGATCAAACCTTTGCACAAAGGAGGAGATGTAAACAATGTGAACAACTATCGCACTATAATGGTTGGTTCTTTGATGGCAAAGTTATTTGGATGTATCATGGAGATGAAGATAAGTGAATGGGTTGAAAAGAACGACAAACGTTTGCTAGGCCAAGCAGGTCTTTGAAAGCATCATAGCACTATTGATGACCTTGTCACTCTTCGAGTTCTTATGGAAGCGTCTCGATTGAAAGGAAAAAAGTTGTATTATTGCTTTCTGGATTTCAAGAAAGATTTTGACATGGTACCGCGAGGAAATATTTGGAGACGTATGCAAAGCCTTCAAGTGCACATTGGTGTCAAACAAAGATGCCCACTTGCAAGCACATTGGTGTCAAACAAAGATGCCCACTTTCCCCAACCCTCTTTGGGCTACTCATTGATGAATTGGAATGCATGGTTCTTGATTTTATGCAACAAGAAGGCATAGAAGAAGTTAAGATCAGAATTGCAGTGATCATGCTTTTGCTTTATGCCGGTGATGTAGTGCTCTTGGGACATACCTTAGAAGATGCAAAAAAGCTTATGAGTGTCTTGGAACGCTTTTGCCTACATAGTGGGCTGATCATGAATGGATCCAAAACCAAGGTTATGCTTGTAAAGACCCTCAATGACAAAAATCCATGCATTGTATACAACAATGAGCAACTTGAAGTGGTAGATAGCTTCAAGTACCTTGGCCTTGAGGTTCCATCCAATCATACATGGAAGGATTGCGCAATGCGTCGCTTGGAAGCCAGAAAGAGGGCTTATTATGCATTTGAGAACATGTGCAATTCTAGAGAGATGAAGTGTTGGGCTTTCAAAAAGTACATCTTTGTTGACACATTGGTGACACTAGTGCTTCTTTATGGAGTAGAGGTGTGAGGTGGTAGCATTGGGAAGTCTACTTGGAAAGAGTTTGAGAATGTCCAAAAGCATTTTCTCACCAACTTTCTCCAAGTCAAGACACAAACACCCTACATGCTCTTACATCTTGAGTCCGGATCACTTCCCATTCAAGTCTTAGACATGCAAAGGGTTGTGGAGTACATGCTTAAGACACAACATATCCCTTTGTATTGACTTCCTAGAATCACATATGAAGCAAGTCAAAAGGTCCCAAAGACATGCAAGAGAAAAATATTAAGTTCGGGGTGGATGCTTGACATCGAGAAATGGTTTGGAAGATGGGATGGATGCCACTTGGTCAAGGATGTGTCGATCGACTCCCAAGTTAATGAGGCCTTCTTACAACACCAATGTATCACGGCTTGAGAGAAATCTGGAGGTTCTCGCTTCAGTCATTACACCACACACATTGCCCCAAACTACAAATCCCTCTTCTTCTCCGATCGCGGTAACCGAACCCATCCCTACATCCTTGGGCCCATCCCATTGAGTGCAATCCACACCATTGCCTCCATTTGTCTTAGCTCCCATTCTTGACGCTGCAAGACAGGATATTGGGGCACTGGCGAGGAGTCTCATTGACTTTGCACCTTATGTTCTCGTCAAGTGTTAGAGAGTGAGTACCACACACTACTTGAGTGCTCAGCTTTTGACCACATTCGGTCCTCTTTTCCCCATATATTAAGTCATGAGCTCTCTCTACATACCTTCCTCTCCCAACCACGATGTGGACTCTCTATTGCAACACTCATTTCAACAATTTTGGAGCATTGAGAGTCACTTATGACCTCCACTCACACCACGTGACATGTTCATTTTATAGCATAGGTTATATTTGACCTCCAAGGACGATAATAGAACTATCTCTCTCTCTCTCTCTCTCTCTCTCTCTCTCTCTCTCTCTCTCTCTCTCTCTCTCTCTCTCTCTCTCTCTCTCTCTCTCTCTCTCTCTCTCTCTCTTACATAAAATGAGAGGCACTAGCGATACTGCATGGTGACGATGGCGTGCGCACGCACATACACACACACGCGCGCACACACACATTGAAACATGACAGTTTGTTTTTACCCTTAGTAGACGAAAGCTTTCTGCTTGATTCCAAATTCTTGGTCGGAATCCCTATCATGTATTTTAATTATGAGTACCCTTGACAAGGATTTGTAGCCCATACCCATTTCCGTTCTTGTTCCATGGACATGGACTCAGACTCATTATGCCTGTTATAATTGACCCCCCCATTCCAAAGGAAAGAGTTGGTGCTCTCGGGCACCAATCTAACCAATTATCCCTTCAAAATTGCGGCCTCCCGTTTCGAAAGCTGGTCGAATTCTCCCATATCGCCCCCAGTTTGTAAGTGTTGAAACCAAACTTGGTCAAGTACACATATATACGTCTAGTGGTGTATCAACTATAAATGGATAAGGTACCGATTACCAAATCCTTGAGCAATATAGCTTATGTTAATTTACATGAGTGGTAGATTGAAGCTAACCTTCTTGCTAACATTGGACTGAATCCTTCCATACAAGACTCTAGTTTATGGAGTCGTAACCCTCTATAGAATCCTATGTAGCCCTCTATGGAGTAGTAACCCTCTATAGAATCCGCTGACTCGCCAACTCTGTCTCGGTGTTTGCATGTAATAACTGTCAAAATACAAATACAATGTTGCTTAAATGTTTGAAATGTTGAGACACATGTACAATAAAAAAATTAAAAATTAAAAAAAAGATGGAATGTTGATTCAAAGGCCCATTGCATGACATATAGGTTTGCTTATACATAGAAAGTAATTGGTTTTTGTGAAGATAGCCTGTAAATTAACACACATACACTTTGATAGAAGATGAATGGTTATTATTGTCCAAGTTTTGATGGTCAGTCTCCATCTTAAAGACACACACTTGAGTTTTGTGAGCAGCATCTGGGTGAAGGTTGGATCTTGAGCCGCATGTTGGTTTTCTCACATAATGACATGCTTGTTATGATGATTTTACAGATGGACTTCTACATCCACCTCGTAGTAAGGTTTGGTATGCATTAGCAAAGATATCTCTAGTAGTCTTGAATTTTATGACTGCTATCCCGTTCATCTTTCTTAAAGTTACTTCATACTCTTTTATGATAATATAAAGGGAATTAATTGTAAGAGTACTTTTTAGCGAGAGATTATGGCTTGAGTTGGACAAAGCAAGGGATAATTTGTTTTGACTCTTCCTTTACTTTATAAAAATTTAGCTAATCTTATCTTCATAAGGATAGCCTTATCCTCAAGTGAGGGTCTCTTCGGAGATGGCCATCATTGGATTTTTTTGAAATTTTATTCGAAATACAAACAAAATGCTATCCATTTTTTTCCAAACAGAAGTATATGTGATTACTGATAAAGGTACTTGACCCCTCCTTAGTGGGGAGTTTCTTTTTATTTTGATACGGATAACAATAGAAAAAGGTCGTTTACACACATCCTCCCATGTAACACCAGTGGTTTTGGTGCATATGATTACTTTTGTAAATGTTATTTACTTGATCTTTGCTTTGTTGCGAGTTTCTTTGTAAACTTTGACACCGATAACAAGGGGAAGGGGTCATTGACACTTTCTTCCCAAGTAATTCCAATTCTGGCGGGCTTGTGTTTCTTGGATGGTGGCAGGTAAGAGGTTCCTTCCTTGGGATTATGAAGGAAACTACAGTAATAGTTGGAGATCATCCAGTGTTTGGTTTTGTTTTTTGTACTTGTAAACACTTCTTTGATAAGTATATATATGCAATACATCCAGTCTAAATGTTGTCATTTGTACAATCTTATCTTTGTTATTTTTGTTTACTATGAAGACATTATTTTATGTATTTATGTAGCCCTTGTCTGTTCTCTAGTCCTATTGTCTGATTCAATAGTTTGGTAAATCAAACTATTGTTAGATAATCAATCATAAACACACACACACACACACACACACACACACACACAGGGGTGGTGGGGGATGGAGCTCACTCTGGGATGGGCAGGAAGGGAAGGAGGGGGTGGCGGGGGGGGGCGGGGGGGGATAGGTGTTATAGAGTGACATGGAAAGAGAGAGGAAGAAGGGAGTGGGATAAGAGGAGGACGTTGAGGAAGGGAGGGTGGGCGCTAGAGGAGGAGATGGAGGAAAGGAGGTCAGTTAGTAGATGTAGAGAGGAGGTGGAGGAGAGGGAGGGTGTTGGTGGAGGATCAAGGGAAGAGGAGGAAGCACATGGGCAACGAGAGGAGGAAGGGAGGGCGGCCCTCCAAAACAAAAAAAATTGCTTTAAAGCTTGCTCCGTTGAGCTTGGTCAAATACTGAACGCATGCTCTTGTAACAACTCAAAAACAAGCTTGAGGTGTTGCAAGTGACCTTCTTCAATAATTCTATAATCTAAAATGTCATCGAAAAAAACAATATTTTGTTTTGAATATGGTCGTAGTGTATCATCCATAGTAGTCATAAACATGGCAGAAGAGTTACTTAAACCAAAAGGTATAACTTAAAACTCATATTGAATATGAAAAGCAGTCTTTGGAGTATCTGCTACATACATTAACATGATGAAAGCCAAAGCATAAATCTATGTTAGAGAAATAATAAGCTCCTTCTAACCTATCAAATAACTCACCCACGCTTAGAGGATATTTGTTCTTATCACTCACTACATTTAAAGCGCGATACTCTACACACATACGCATAGATCTATCTTTTTTCTTCACTAAGAGAATCGGCAACACCCATGGCTAAGAACTTGGTTGGATGAAACAACAGATTAAGTAATGGGCAAGCTGTTGTTCTTAGTTCACGGCTTTTGTATGACTAAGCTGGGAAGGAGGATTACTTATTGGTTTGCTTATAAGCACCAAACCAATGCCATGTTTCACCAAACTTTCTGATGGCAATCTTGGATGCAAATCTTGAGGAAAAACATCATGATATTCTAATAATAGTTGATGGAGATTATGTGTAGCATGTTCAAAAATATGTTTCTTAAAATGTTCTTTGGAACCCATATAGAGAGAGTAAGAGTGCATCGCTGAGGAATTTCCTTGAGGATAAATTTTCAAAATCACTTAAAGAAGAGAAACTTGAGAGAGCATGAGGTAAAGAATAACACCAAAAGACTTATTTTATTTCATTGTTGTCATATACAACTTTGTGCATTTTGCAAAAAATACAAGTGCAGATTGAGGTACATCTTTCTCCCCTACCAACAAATATGTCTACCATTGGCAGATAAATGAAGGGAATTATGCTTATAACTTCTAGCTTAAGAGGGACCGGGGATTGGAACAAAGCAAGCTTTCCCCTCTTTTTGCTTACTTTTCATAGTTCACTCCAAAAGCTTTTGGACTTCTAAAGCAAGCATTTTTTTTTCATTTTCTTCCTCTCCCCTCTCTCGATCTTGGGTTAGGGCCACGGTGATTAGACATATGGTCAATGCTCAGTCACTATCTACAACACTACCAAAGGCAAACCCAAAGGGCCAGAGAAGCCAAAGCAAGAGGCTAGGCACTATAGATGATAACAAGGCAGACCGACTAAAAAGAGCAAAGGGGAGGAAGAGAAGAAGGAGAAGACGAAGGAAGAGAATACAGCAAAGGAAGGCACCACCACTAGTATTTGTGCATAGGCAGCCACCTCTTGTGCTCATGTGTCAAAAGGTTGTCTATTTGTATAAGCCTATATAGAGGCACATTCAGCTGAATAATTGTAATCTTTTATCATTTGCAATATACCCTATTGTATTGTGCAACAGTCTCTTGTGCAGCAGTCTCTCTCTAGCAAGCTCTACACTAACCTCTCCAAAGCATGCCATTGGCATGAATGGCACACTAACCTATCCACCTTAACCCTACAAACTGATATCAGAGCTATGCTAGTGTGATTAGCATTTTCTAATCACCTCTATTGATCCTAACTACTTTGTCTATGCTAGATTGTTTGGCCCCTCTTCTTGGCCAACACAGTCTTTAATCATACCTCTAATAAACACTCTAAACTAGCTCATTATTATCCCATTGAGGGCACGTCCATAGGCCGCTACCCTCATCAGGTGATTATGGATAATCAAGAGTTAGGATAATTTTTTGTTAATTAGGGGGTGTGTGTTTATTTTCTTGCATAATAAACAACCTCATTGGCATCTTCTATTGGCACAATTAGCTTTCTCAACTTGTGTGTGTGTGTGGCCACACAAGTTGCTAGCTTTTGATTGAGACCTTCTGTAGTTATTTTGGGCTAGGCTTTGCAAATTGATGGTATAATTAAAATCAAGCTTTGGAGCTCAATTTTCTGGCTTTTGCAAAGCAAGTTAGAAACATTTGTATGTGTGTGTGTGTGGCTATGAAAACAAAAGGGGCGGGATCCACCTCTTAAAGAGGGGAAGAGAAGGTTAAGTAAAGAAGGCCCAATTTTTGAAATTAAAGAAGCAAGTGTCATTTGCAATCGACAGCGAGTCAACCGACTGCCAGGCGTGCCGCATGTGGCTCTGCAATTGATGATGACCACGCTCGAGCTCCATGTTTAGAAGCTCAAATTTTCTTAACCAGTTACCGGTTGCACCCTCTGCTCGCTTGCTCGTCACCATCGACTAGCTGCCCTGTGCAGTTGCACTCTAGCTCCAGCTTCTCGATCGACTTGCTTCCACCTCTGTAGCTGCAGCAGCTTAGAACCCCACCTTAACGAGCCTCATCCCTTCTGAAATCCCAACCCCACCCTCATCAAACCACTCAGCTGCTCGTAGCCCGCCATACATCCCGTTGCCCAATCAGCCCCACTGTCCACCTCATAACCATACCTACTCGAGCAAACTGCTTCCAGTTACCTTGTTTGTGGTTGTGTCCCCGGCCATCTCTTTGGCATGCTTCGTCACCCTTGTGGTGCTTCGTCACCCCTTCCCACTTGCCAACACGCCATACACATCACCTGCCTCAGCTCCCATCGGTTCACCTGCCGCTTGCACACGGGTTAGCCATATCGGCTCTCGCAAGCCACACCCCCGCTACCTTGCCCTTTTCTATTGCCGATCACTTCGCCAATCATCATCCTCGTCGACTGCAGATCTTTTTTTTTTTTTTTTTGACATTAAGCCTTATCTTCGTAAGAGGCTCATCAGACGCAAAAGGCCCGACAAAGCAAAGCACATCCTCTAACAGAGGGTTTCCCCACCTAACTTCGAAACTGCTTGGAGTTTTTTTTTTTTTAAAGCTCTTATCCCAACCTAAGAATCGTCCCATGACTTGGCCAGGCTTCGTTTTCTTTACTACCACGTAAGCTACACATCTTCAAAGCATCATTGAGCTTCGACGAGCATTCAAAGGCTCCCCATTAAGCATTCAAAATGATTTTTCAAGCTTCAATTTTATTTTTGGTAAAGAGGTGCTCCATATTGGAGAGTGACTTCACGAATAATTTGTAAAAAACTTTGAAGCAAGTGATCACGAGGACTAAACATTGCCCACTCACCCGGGTAAGACCTTCCTCTCACCGCACACGACAGTGCACCATCATGGGAGAAAAAGGAACTCAACAGCCTTGGTTTTCACACGTGGCAAGCAAAAACCAAGGGCTACTTGATGCAAAAGCAGTTATTGTCAGTCATTAAGCCACCAAAATGACGATGACAGAGTAGAAACGCGATAGAGCTTAGCACAGTTTGCAGCTAAAGCTGAGCAAGCTCTCCGCATTTTACTCACTTCACTTGACGACAACTTTGTGCATTATTTAGATGATTGCACCATTACACACTTTAGAGCAGCATTTTGGTGCTATTGCCAAGCATTCCAAACTTACATTAAAATTGCAACTTTATGGATTGCTTATGGATCCTGGAGAAGATGTGTCATCTCTAGTCAATAGGGTCAAAAGTATTTGCACACAGTTGACATATATAAAATGCCCTGTAGATAATGAAGACCAAATTGTTGTGCTTCTCAAAGCAGTACCAGATTCAAATTTTGGGCAAATTGTAACAGTGCTTAGAGAGAAAGACCCATCTCCAAAATTGAAGATGAGTAAACTCTCTTCAAGAGCATGAAAAGAAACTCAAAGGCAATCAACAACATTCAAATGGTACTTATGTAGTCTCATCCAACCACTACAACTGCAATCACAAAAGCAACTTAAATTGCATACACTGTGACAGAACAAATCACCTTTCAAAGGATTGCTATGAAATCCACCCTCGTCGCATTTGTGGCAAAAACAATCATGCTACAAAGTATTGCAGACTCAACAGTAAATCTTCACAGGTTACCAATCACAAAGAGCATTTCAAAGATCAAACAAAGGCAAAAAATCAACCTTGCCACCTTTGGAAATTTTGACAAAGATACCAACAATAATATTGTCTTGGTTTATGATAACGTACTGCGAGCATTCTCTCAATTGTATTTTACCATCTATTTGTGCCAGGGGAGGCTTGTGTGTGCCTACACCCTGATGTTTTGTATGCCTACATCCTTTGTGTTTAGGAGAGACAACTTTGTGTTCAAGGGGAGGCTTGTGAATTGTGTGCCTCACCCTACTGTGTTTTTGGGGGAGAATTGTGTGAGTGATATGCAACCAAAATCCACATAGGGGAGGATTGTTGGGATGCGAGGTTATGTTGCATCTCTTGTGTGAACAACCCCTTCCACCTCATGTGGCAAGCCATGTGAAGAACCTCTTACAATAAGTGGAGATAATGAAAATTCGCTCAAAGTTTGCCTCCGCCTTCTCTTCTACTACCTCTTCTACCTTCTCCTCTATGGGCTTCTGTTTGTGTGCTTTTCTCTGTTTTTTTTCCTCCTCCTTCTTGCTCATAAGAAGTGAGAAAGAGGAACCAATATCCTTACCTATAACTCTTGACCTATTGCTCATTGTAAGGGTGACAACCCTAAAATGGGTTGTTGAGATATTTATAAAGTCATGACAAGATTGCACTTTGAACATTATTTTCAACATACAAAAATCATACAATATTAAGGGCATGACATTGACACACCTTTTCACATTCAACTATAAAGAGGGAAACAAACAAGATTAGACATTTGCACCAAACAAGGACTTGTCATTGATATGAAAATATTTTGTAAAAAATGTGAATTGTAGGCCACAATTGATACAATCTACCAATAACACCGGCAGTATAATAGGGCTCTAAATATTGAGAAAGATTTAGCTCAGAAGAAGATGCACAATCGCTTCCGGAACTTCTTAGCATAGAAATTTCTTTTCATTCCTCTTTAAGACATGCAAGCCAATATTAGAAAAAGGAAAAGTAAGATTATGACTCACAGAAGCAAACAATGATAGAAAGAAAGAAATCATTATCTACCCGCGTTCTTTCCAACTATTTAAAAAGAAAAAGCTATGAGCAAATATATCTCCTCATTGTGTAGGTCATGCCTCAGTTGGTGTAATGTGCACATGGATCTTATCTTTAAAGTTTCTAGGTGTTCACTATTCATGGATACATCAATGTCATGGATGGGGTTCTCATGAAAATCATTCATTGTTTGATCTAAAGGGACCAGGTCACCTCCCACATGATGCCACCGACTATAAAAAATGATATAACAAAGTTTTGGATGTGGATCATGTATTTATATGTAATAGAACCAAATTTCAATTTGCAAATGACTCCGTTTATTCTTTTTTTAAGCCCAACCTTCATTCAAAAAAAATCTAATACATCTTCATTGTCTAATCACTTAATTGGCATCATTGTTCTAGACTCTTTCACATCTACCTTTGTAAAAAAATCCACAAACACAATTATGGACATAAAAAAACGAAACTTTGCTCTACTTTCTTGCAATGTAAGCCTTTAAGAATTTTTGGATCTCATAAAACATCTTACACCTATAAGTCTCACTTGTTGTTGAGCTTGGCAGTGGCCAATCTCCACTCCTAAAATCAGGCAGGGCAAGATTGGAGACAATTCTCCAATCCTTCATGGATTTTGGTGGAACATAAAAATGATGGTAAAAAAGGTTCTCATGAAAATCATTCATTGTTTGATCTAAAGGGACCAGGTCACCTCCCACATGATGCCACCGACTATAAAAAATGATATAACAAAGTTTTGGATATGGATCATGTATTTATATGTAATAGAACCAAATTTCAATTTGCAAATGACTCCGTTTATTCTTTTTTTAAGCCCAACCTTCATTCAAAAAAAATCTAATACATCTTCATTGTCTAGTCACTTAATTGGCATCATTGTTCTAGACTCTTTCACATCTACCTTTGTAAAAAAATCCACAAACACAATTATGGACATAAAAAAACGAAACTTTGCTCTACTTTCTTGCAATGTAAGCCTTTAAGAATTTTTGGATCTCATAAAACATCTTACACCTATAAGTCTCACTTGTTGTTGAGCTTGGCAGTGGCCAATCTCCACTCCTAAAATCAGGCAGGGCAAGATTGGAGACAATTCTCCAATCCTTCATGGATTTTGGTGGAACATAAAAATGATGGTAAAAAAGGTTCTCATGAAAATCATTCATTGTTTGATCTAAAGGGACCAGGTCACCTCCCACATGATGCCACCGACTATAAAAAATGATATAACAAAGTTTTGGATATGGATCATGTATTTATATGTAATAGAACCAAATTTCAATTTGCAAATGACTCCGTTTATTCTTTTTTTAAGCCCAACCTTCATTCAAAAAAATTCTAATACATCTTCATTGTCTAGTCACTTAATTGGCATCATTGTTCTAGACTCTTTCACATCTACCTTTGTAAAAAAATCCACAAACACAATTATGGACATAAAAAAACGGAACTTTGCTCTACTTTCTTGCAATGTAAGCCTTTAAGAATTTTTGGATCTCATAAAACATCTTACACCTATAAGTCTCACTTGTTGTTGAGCTTGGCAGTGGCCAATCTCCACTCCTAAAATCAGGCAGGGCAAGCTTGGAGACAATTCTCCAATCCTTCATGGATTTTGCTGGAACATAAAAATGATGGTAAAAAAATATCCTTTTTTTGCCATACCCATTGAGTTCTCCCTTTTAAAGATACTCACCAATGGATCCATGTGCAACAGTGAGCATAATGTGCATAGTTGATGGGCCTCTACTCTATTGCCCCAATGGGGCCCCAACACATTGTCTCACATCAAAGGTAGTGGGAGCTAAGCTAAATGGTTGTGATAGTGCGTATTGCTGACAAGGAGATAGGCTCAAGCAAAGGCTACTAGGTATATGTGCTACCTCAAAGTGGAATTAGTTCATGAACTCAATGCATATGCAATTACTCATGCTATCAATGATCAATTTATCAACAAGTATAACATAAGAGATTTTGTAAAAGGAATTGAAACGAAAACGTCTAAATAAAATGGTTGCAATGCATTGTTCTTTGTTGCATCTACTATTGTAGAGAAGGAAAATCCATTCATGACTACCCTTATCTTTTTTCCCCGAAGTCCATCAAATTTTGCTAACAATTGTTGATATAAATGGGCACACCAACAATTCAAAATTTGGTGTTTCTGAAGGTGAATTTATAGTTGTAGAAAGTGTTCGAGAAAAATGTGTCTCAGCTTAATATCAAGCCGTTTTCAATTTCAAAAATGCCGGTTGAGAGCAAGGGAAAAAGAAGAAATTCCGCTCCAAAACAGAGAAAAATAGTGTAAAAACTAGTTCTAAAATAATGTAACCTAATTTTCTAAAATTTTCTCTTGGCAAATTCAAGGAAAGGAATTGTATATGCTTGGAAAAATGATTTTTCCCAAACACGGGTTGTAGATGGGCCTTCAATGGAAGATAGTGCTACGGTAAGTCTTTTGTACTTCTACACATTTCTTATAATTTTGTTCCTCTTTATCATTGCAATTTGCAACCAAGTTTTGTAAACGCATGTAAAGAAGAGTACTACACTATCTTGCGCACTCTTGAGACTGATGGCATTTGGAGCATTGCGAGCAAAAGAGTACCAATCAAGCCATGAGCTCTTGGGAAGGAGCAGCGCGCAGTTTTCTGCAAGCGAGAGTGGACTTCGGGTCACTTGAGCAGGATCGACTACACACACACCCCAAGCTTTGCAGGCTGCAGCTCGTCAAGCTCATCGGTTTCTCTGCAGCTCGTCCTTTTCTGCAGATCATCTGACTTTCGATAGAGGTTTTAAAACTTTTTTATAAAAAAGACTTATGTGCAAGCCGCCATTCCCACTAAAGACCCTCGACAAATCTGCTTCGACTCTCCGACGCTTGTCAACACACTCCCACTCGAGAAACTTGAGCAAGAAAGAGAGAGAGCAAGTGAGAGATTGAGAAAAAACATCGTGAGAGAGAGAGAGAGAGAGAGAGAGAGAGAGAGAGAGAGAGAGAACGGGATTTATCAATTTTGACATCGGCACCGAAATCAACGAGAGAGAGAGAGAGAGCAGGATTTATCAATTTTGACATCAGCACCGAAATCGACGAGAGCGGCCTCTATAGAGGCTTTGGCTTTGAGCATTGACGCTCGGTGCATCGGTTTCGACAGCGATCAGGCATTTTCTCGACTTCAGCACTCTTCTCAACATTGGCAAGTGCTTCCGTCCGGCGGCGAAAGGTGATATCGGCTTCACTTTTGCGACATCAATTCAGTTCTTCTTGGCTTTACTCGACGGTACGTCATATTGTTTTCGCTACCGACACCGACATCGGCAAGAGCGGCCTCGAAATCGGCGACTAGCCGCTTTACCTTTTGAGCACATCGATTTTGACACCAATTTTTGCGATTCGGCATCAGCTCGACATCACCTCTCATTGCGGTGGATCTTCGACACCGACACAGAGCGTTCCCGCGAACGGTCGTGCTTGCCACACGCATGGGTGAGGTGCCTCTACCATAGAGGAGTGACACCCGGCATTGGCACTGAGCGCACCGATCGTGCACTACAACACCCTTTCGACTCCGAGCACATTTGGCGGCTATTCGACTAGCACATTTTCGTCTAGCGGTGAAATCGGCACATATCTACATTGACACGCAGGTTACAGGTTACAAGGGGCTTTAGAGCCCATTTACACACAGATTCTCCAGCTTTCTAGACACTTACAGACATAACACTTTTTTCATGCGAGTTTGACAGTCTTTTTGACAACAATTCCTCTCCAGACAGATGCGTTGACAAATGCATGTTTGCTTTAGCACTCCGTAGTGCTATTGAGCTCTTTTGAGGACAGATATCCCTGCAAGGATCACTTTTACTGCATGCAGCATTTCTTGGCGCCAATTTGACCGCAGTCACTTATGTACATTGAGTTGCGGACACTGTCCATTGTACTACGTGTGGAGCCATTTTCTGGCTATTTTGGCAGTTTTTTCGGCCGTTTCTGAGACTCGAACCGGAAGAGCCCTTTTTGAGACTTTGGTTAGTCCTTTTATTTTTGCATTAGCCTTTGGAGGGTCGATAGCGTTAGGTTTTCTTTGAGTTGGGGTATTCTCAAACGTTGAGATACCTTCCGTGATACAAGTAGTTGGAGTTCCCCTCTTACGGTACCCGCACCATAGGATATGTGTCTGGATGGTTTTTTGTGCTCTTGATGTCGAATTGGCGTTCACACAGCAGTGGTTTTGAGCAGATTCCTGGTGGTTCTTTTGAGTTGAGTTTTGACTCCTCATACAAAGAAGACTGTCGGATTTTTCCTGTGAGTCCGTTTTATGCATTTTTGGCACTTCTAGCTATTCTTACATAATGATTGTACTACATTTTGATTTGAGTTTTTGCTCCTGTTCTAGGGAAAATCCTATCGAAATTATTCGAGACAATTTGCCATAAAGTTTTTGGCTACATTCCCTTAATCATGGTTGCGAGTAGTGCTTCCAAAAGAGAAGAGTACTACATGAAAAAGTTTGATGGCTCAAACTTTGTCATTTGACGGTAGCGTATGCAAGATGTTTTGATCAACAAAGGCTTGATAGAACCCTTCCGTGCAAGAAGCGAGAATGCATACACTAATGATGAGTGGGATGACTTGAATGAGCGTGCTATGGCGACCATTCATGCACCTTGGTGAATCCATTTACTTTACATAATGGACAAGACCAATGCCAAAGATTTGTGGGATGCTCTATGTCATGCATGGGATAGCAACAACGCCTCGAACAAAGTTTTTTTGATGAACAAATTGATGTGCATGAACATGAAAGAATGCAGTAATGTTAGTTCTCACTTGAACAAGTTCAACAACGTGTTTTCATAGCTTACTTCAAAAGGTCTCAATTTTGATGATGAAATGAAGGCCATTTTCTTGTTATGTTTGCTACCATCATCATGGGATACCTTCAACACAGCCATAAGCAACTCTGCACCCAATGGAAAGCTAGATTTCATTGGTATTGCTGGTGCGTTGCTCACTAAGGAGATTTAACGTCAATCTCTTGACGCGAGTGGCCATGGTGATTCATATGTGGCTAGTGGAAATCGGAACAAGCAAGTAGCGTGGTTGTAGCCGCAGTCATTCACAGAATCGCAGGCAAGGTCGTAGCAAGAGTCATGAAAAAGACATGCAAAATGTTGAGTATTAATATTGCCATAAAAAGGGACACTTGAAGAAATATTACTGCAAAATGCAGCGTGATAAGGGCAAAGAGAAAGGGAAGTCTGACAAACCTAAAAACAACATGAAAATTGAAGAGCGTAATGTGATTGAGTATCCAGCCATTGAGACAGTTTCTGATGTGCCAAATGATGTGTTGATTTTTACATTGGATTTGAGTCATGATGCATTGTTAGCTCCTAACGAGTGCTATGCGCAGAATTGGATTGTGGAATCAGGTGCTAGCTTTCACGTGACTCCACATGGAGTGGTTTTCTACATACACTGCCACATGTAGCACAATGACGCTAGGCAATTCTTATGAGATTGATATATGCGGTGTGGGTAGCATCAAGTTTTCTATGTGTAATGGCACTAAGTTTATGTTGCATAATGTCAGACATGTACCCAAATTGACAAAGAGTTTGGACAACTAGATGATTTGGTTTACACTATCATATTTGCTCATGGTTCTTGGATTATCAAGAAGGGAAATTTGGTCATGCTTAAAGGCCAAAATTCTGGCTCATTGTACTCACTTTATGTCTCTTTTGTGAAAGAGAATTCTATTTGTGTAGCCGAGCTGCCGTCTATAGAGTTGTGGCATAGCCGGCTATGACATATGAGTCAATTAGAAAGGCTTGTAGTGTTCTGGTTATATCCTTGTGTTAGATTACTCTAACTTCTCTTTATGTGAGCATTGTATCTAAGGCAAACAGACTAGGTTGACATCAGCACCTTTGAACAAGGAATTAGGGAGTCCTCTAGATCTCATTCATAGAAACTTGTGAGGACCTATGCGAGTCAAGTCTCTAGGGGGAGCATTATACTTCCTAACATTCATAGAAGACTCTACTAGAAAGGTGTGGGTTTATCTCCTGAAGCAAAAGAGCGATGTCTTTAGTGTCTTTCAAAAGTTCTTAGCATTGGTAGAGAACCAATCGTACAGAAATCTTAAAGCTTTGTGCAGTGACAATGGAGGCGAGTACATCTCCTCCGAGTTCAAGGACTTTTGCACTAAAAGAGGCATTAGAAGACAATTTACCATACCTTATACACCCACCCAAAACAGTGTGGCTGAGAGGATGAATAGAACCATTCAAGAATCGATCACTTCTATGTTTCCTATGACCAACTTACCTCAAGAATTTTGGGGAGAAGCTGTTACGACGACTGCTTACTTGATCAATCGGTCACTTAGTACATCACTAAAGTACAAGGTTCTGTAGGAGATGTGAACGGGCAAAGATTCCAATTATGACAGATTACGTGTATTTGGGTGTGATGCATTCTCACATGTGCCAAAGCGCTTAGACAAAAGCTGGACCCAAATCATACAAGTGCATCTTCATTGGATATGGTGTAGACGGAAAGATAGGATATCGTCTCTGGCACTCGGAATCTAAGAAGGTCATATGCAGCTCACAGGTGATATTCAACGAGTCTAAGATGCATAAAAAGCCAGTGAAAGATATTGAGTATTGCACAATACCGTTTGAGGATTTTTCCTCACCGCCAGTTACACAGAATGTTGGATGTGCTAGTGATGCACCTTCCACTAGTACACACATACATGTTGCTCCAGAGAGAGTGGAACCCGACAGTCAGGCACTTCAGAGATCCACTCATACATCTCGTGCACCTTAGTGTGTTGAGTCAGGATTGGGCTATTTACTAGTCACTGAGCGGTGATCCCACTTGCTACAAAGAGGCCATTCAAATGGATGATAACGTGAAGTGGGAGGAGGCTATTCAATCTGAGTATAACTCGATTTTAGCCAATGAAACTTGGGAACTAACAAAGTTACCTCTGGGTAAACATGCATTGCCATGCAAATGGGTGTACAAGAAGAAGTATATTCAAGCAAAATAAACGCGTGGATTTTGATGAAATCTTTTCTCCAATGGTCAAGATGACTACATTACGTCTTGTGCTTGGTCTAATAGCCATCAAAAACTTGGAATTGGTCCAAATGGATGTGAAGACAACGTTTATTCAAGCAAACAAAAGGCGTGGATTTTGATGAATCTTTTCTCCAATGGTCAAGATGACTACATTACGTCTTGTGCTTGGTCTAATAGCCATCGAGAACTTGGAATTGGTCCAAATGGGTGTGAAGACAATGTTTCTTCATGTGGATCTTGAAGAGGATGTTTACATGAAGCAGCCAGAAGGTTTGCAATAAATCTTGAGAAGCCAACACGAGCAGAAGTGGTGTGTAGACTCAAGAAAGCTTTTTATGGATTAAAGCAAGGCTCACGACAATGGTACATCAAGTTTGATAAGTACATTCAGTCCCAAGGTTACATACAGAGCCAAGAGGATCACTGCTTGTACACAAAGAGGTTGAACAAAGGTTCCCTTATCAATCTCATTTTGTATGTGGATGATATGCTCATAGGCGGGAAGTCAAAAGATGAGATTGCACTTTTGAAGGATGCCTTAAGCAAGCAGTTTGCTATGGAATATTTGGGCGATGCACATCACTTTCTTCGTATGCATATCAAGAGAGATCGCAAACATGATATACTTGAACTTTCATGGGAAGAGTATGGTCTTCCAACATTTTAATATGCAAGGGGGGAAAGCATTGGGTACCCCAACGACAACATACAAAAAAACTTAGCAAGCATGATTGTCCCAAACTGGATGCTGAAAAGGCAGAGATGGCAAAGGTGTCGTATTCTTTAACAGTTGAAAATCTCATGTTTGCCATGGTTAGCACATGGCCATATATTGCATATGTTGTGGGAGTGGTTAGCAGGTTTATGGAAAATCTAAGCAGAAAGCATTGGGAAGCAGTGAAGCACATCTTGAGATACATGAAGGGCTCATCTAGCAAGTGCTTATGCTTTGGGAACAATGATGCATCCATAGTTGGATACATTGATTCGGATTATCCGAGTTGTGTGGACACTAGGAGGAGATCCACATCTGGTTACGTTTTCTTGTTTGCTGGAGCGGCAGTTTCTTGGAGATCATGTATACAGAACTGCACTTCGTCTTCCATTATTGAGGCAGAGTATGTTGCACAATTTCTAGTTCCAGTAAGCAAGCTATGTGGCTATCTCGTCTACTAGGAGATTTTGGTATACAAGAGACTTAAGTGCTACATCGTGACAGTCAGAGTGCGATTGCGTTAGCAAAGAGCCTCGTGTTTCACTCCAAGTCAAAACACATAGAGGTCAGGTATCACGTGGTATAGGATATTTTGGCTAGCAAACGCATTGAGTTAGTCAAAGTTCACACGGATGAAAACCCAGCGGATGCTCTAACGAAGAGCTTAGCATCAGAGCGTTTCACATATTGCATAGAGATGATGGGCGTATGGTGAAGCTACAGTCATGCTTCACGTTTGTATGTTTGTACATAGTAGCCCGTACATTCCTTAGCCACTTGGGCCACATTGGCCTTCAAGTAGGAGATAGTTGGGTTTCAGGCCCAATGGCCGTATATGGCCCACTTATTCATTGTTTGGCTATAATGGAAATAAGGAGGAAGAGAGTATGCACTCTCTAATGCTCCACCAACATGACTATATTCTTCCTCATCCCCTTCCCCTTCTCTCCTTCGCTCTCTTGCACTCCATAGTCATTCCAACATTGCATTCATGTTTTAATGGAGTGCATTTGATGTGATTTTGTTGCAAAAGAAATAAAGTAGTGTAAGCCTCTCCTTGGATGGAATAAGTGAGAGCTTATTGAGAAAGAAAGGGCTCACCTCATAGGCATTATTCTTCTCACATAAGTCACACATTGTGTGGAAATTTTCAATTTTTGCAGCTATCTTATGTTGTCATCATTTATCTACCTCCTTTTTTCATTACGCTCATTGTTAATAGGAGCTTTTTCATTAGCATGCTAGTTGTCACAAAAAGTAGAGTGAGTTATGTAACAAGTAGTGGATTGGCCATTGTTATATATAGACTGTCATAGATATGCTTGGAAACTCTTTCAGCTGCTATATATCGTAGCTAATATAATCAATTAGGTTCTAGAGGGAAAAGTGCATATGAAGAGGACAAAGTGCACATGAAGAGGACAAAGTGCAGACTTCTTCCCTCTAGAAATACATCCACTAAGCTATGTCATGGGTAGCAACAAGTATCGGTGGTGTTGCAACGTTTAAAGTCAAGCCAATATGGTAATAGTAGGGCTTGTCTCTATTAACACTAGATTGGTAACCGTACACTTTTATGTCCTCTTAACCAAGCAATTTCCTAGAATTATTGCAAGGGATGCTAATGAGGTCTTAGAATGTTTGATACCCACAAAAATGGCTTATGGGCTGAAAAAATCTTTGAATTTTTTTGGTATATGGATTCTTGGTCTAGAATTGTCCTTTATAAGCACTTTCCAACTTACACTGTGTCAATAAACGTGTGTTGTTTTTGCCCATTTTTCAAAAAATTGGTCATATACCACCCTAAAATGCCACTTGGTGAGTTCTAGGGTGCTATATAAGTAGCCTTCATCATTATAAAGGTTTTTTAATGCTTCTAATGCATGTAAACTCTATGTATTTGAAATTATGGCCTATTTATGGTATTTGTGCCATGCAGATTTATGGATACTCTATGTATTTGAAGTTATGGCCTATTATGGTATTTGTGTCATGTAGATTTATGGATAAATTTTACACTTTAATAAATTTTTTAGCGATGTATATGCAATAGAAAGGTAAGTTTAATTGTGCATACAAACTCATCACTATGTATTCCATCTTTCTTGAGTTATAGGACACCTAATACCCTTAATAGCTAACAACACATAGTCGGAAAAAAAATGCATTTTACCAAAATTGGGCACATTTTGAATTAGATATGTATTATGTCCAATATTGCTCAATTCCTTTAATGAATGTGGTCAATTTGTAGTTCAAGCCCACACCTAAGCATACAATACCTCTTTGGCTACAAGTACACACTTTCCAAAGAGATTGAGATGGCCACAATGTGGAAGAGAGTTTCTTTTTGTTTGTGCAATTTTTGTGCTTTGTAGTTATGTCTAGAATTATCATAAGAAAATATGTTTGGATGGCTTTTATGCTTTGTTGGTTTTAATATGAAGGTGAATTACCAAGTGTATTGATATAAAGCATATATATGGGTAAATATGTGTGTAGTCATGCACACACCGATGATAGGTCCACAAAATACAAAAAATGCAAAAAAAATTGTACTCAATTGTACGCATAACTAAAAAAATGTGGGACTATACCAACCTTATACTTACATTAGGAAGCCATTCATGTTAAGGGGAAAAATATATTGGTTGTGTGAAAAAATCTTTAAGTGGTGTAGCATGGGGTTAATCGTGAAAATATGCTATTTTCAGTGAAATGCAACACTACATTGGCTTTGGAAGCTTATCATGACCTAGGAATCAAGAAATATGCATGTTGCTAATTTTTTTCATGTAGAATGGATCAAGCTCAGGTAAGGATGCTTGAAACTTCACACATATTCAAGGAGTATTGATTTTTTTACCAAAACCCTAAAAGAACACTTTTATGTATTGTTACATTACCAAACATTACCAAACTAGTGTTATGCTCTTTTTTATTTATATTCAAATGAAGCAAATATATTTTGACAAATACTTCAATTGGGGGAGTTATTGGTGTTCCTCCACTTTTACGGTGGGCAATAATTGCTAGTAGTGAAGAAAGCATGGGTCAATGGATTCTTACAATTGCTTTTATTTTTGTCAAATACATCATTAATTCACACTACAAGAGGCTATTCATATTAGCGACGCTCACACAGCGACGCTCAAAAAAAAAAGTTCCCGGCGTCGCTATGAGCGTCGCAAATTTACAAGTAAATTTGCGACGCTCATAGTGACGCCGGCTAGGCTAAAAAAAATAACAGAGAGCGCCCAAACACTCAGATCTCATATCTGAGTTTTTCGGCGCCCTCAAGCAAGGAGCAGGTAACGCTCTCCCTCTCTCTCTCTCTCTCTCTCTTTCTTCTCCACACACACACACACACACACACACACACGAGGAGAGGAAGGAGAGCCAGGTATGCTCCTTCCCTCTCCTCACTCTCATGTTCCCTTCCCCTCTTTCTCTCTCCCTCTCTCTCTCTCTCTCTCTCTCACACACACACACACACACACACATAGTGTTTTTGAGAGAGAGAGAGAGAGAGAGAAAGAGTACAAACATAAACAAAAATGCACACACACATACATAAACAAAGAATGCACACACACATTGAGAGAGGAAAAGAGAGAGAGGGCATGCATAAACAAAAAACGCACACATTGAGAGAGGAAAAGACAAAGAGAACATGCATAAACAAAAAAACGCACACATTGAGAGAGGAAAAGAGAGAGAAAACATGCATAAACAAAAAACACACACACATTGAGAGAGAAAGAGAGAGAAACTAATTTAACATCGTAGGAAACTAATTAAAATTAAAAGACCTAAAGATCTAGCCGACGAGGAGTTGAACTCAAGACCTATTATTCAAGAGGGAAATGGCATAACCAATCTATCATACTTGGCATGGGTGATAGAAAGGTTATACCATTTATCTCTTTTTATTGGCACACACATCCACACACGTGCACACACACAAGAAGAAGAGAGTTATAACGTCGTAGGAAACTATCATAAAAGACATTAAAGATTAGGTTACATGTAGATTTACGTTAAATTAGATTTAGGTTTATTTAAGTTAAATTAGATTAGATTTAGGTTTATTTTTAGTTAGATTTACGTTTATTTATGCTAGATTTAGATTTACGTTATATTAGATTAGATTTAGGTCTCCATAGACTTCGATGCCTGCATGAAGCGGGTGAAGAAAGCCCTCAATGGAATATAGGGTATTGCTGTCTTCACTCATGGTGGGCTCCGTCGATCCAAAAGTACTGGTGAAATGTCTTCAGAAGATAGGGAAGAAGGTGGATCTTCAGGGCGGCAAGAGTCACTACATCCCCGACAATGACCATCTAGACAACCTCTAGTCATTCAACAGCAACTTCAAAGTTAGTAACAAGAGCAAGAACAGTCCAAAGGGCCAATTGCTGTCGTCAGATGTGGATGGAGATGAGGCAGCGTCACCGTCGGAAGTTAACTCTCACATCTTTAGTGATGAGAATGCCAACTCTTGCCGAGTTATGTGAAAAATTATGTGTTAAATCAGTTTTAAGGTTCTTATAATCCCTGCTAGTTTAGTTCTTTGTTTTTAATATAACATAATTTACGTTAGATTTAGATTTATGTTATATTAGATTAGACTTAGGTTTATTTAGGTTTACCCACACACACACACACACACACACACACAAGAAGAAGAGAGTTTTAACGTCGTAGGAAACTATCCCAAAAGACGTTAAACATTAGGTTAGATGTAGACTTACGTTAAATTAGATTTAGGTTTATTTTTAGTTAGATTTACGTTTATTTAGATTTACGCTTATTTACGTTAGATCGAGTCCACGCAAGAATTACTTACGGTTTAGGGTTTAGAGTTAGACGAACAGTGAAAAGATCTACTGTGAAAAGATGTTAAGATGCTGTGAAGTGCTACAGCTAGAGAAGAGGCAAAGGGGTTTTGTCCACTACATGCAGTATCATGTAGACGTGGGTCTGTAGATTTCTTGTACCCACAAATATAGGTATTGACCAATAAAGACGAGATTATAACCCGGTGGTTCTGATCTCCGTGCACCTCTAGACCGAGGTGTGCGGGGATTGGACAAGACTAGAGAATGTGAGGTAGAGAGAGAGAGAGAGAGATAAGACGAAGAATGCCAATAGAATATTAAATTTGTTGTCCAGGTTATAAGATTTTTATCCTCATTATGAGTAGTGACGAGGATGTGGGACCGTCCAACCGAAACACCTATCTCTCAACGAGGGTCTTATGTCCTTGTAATCAATGCAAGCATGCTGTGCGACGGACAAGACGTGTTTCTTTGCAGCACGTTCGCGAATTTGGCGAGTTCGATCCATGTATTATAGATCGAGTTGTTACCAATTATAACTCGTCGGACTCTGACGCTGGCCAACAAGCAGCAATCTTGCAACCCAATAGACGTGTTCGCAGGCGCTTTAGTCAAGCAGCATATGTGAGCCCGAGATTGATGAAATGATCGAGACGATCATGGATTCAGAAAGGCTTATCTATGATGATATGAAAAGTGAAGCCGATACGCCATTGTATAATGGAGCACGTATGTCTAGATTGAAAGCACTCCTGGTTCTTCTCAACAAGTAGGCAAAGTTTGGATGGAGTGACACTAGCGTCACAGCGCTTTTCAGGTGATCTATTACAATTAGTTTACTTTAATAAAACTCTAAATGTATAATGATCTGATAGATTTTTACACGACTGTATCGTATTTTTATGTTGTGTAGATTGCTTAAAGAGCACATACTACCAACTGACAATGTGATGCCAGATTCCCGAGATGAAGCAAGAAAGATTTTGCGAAACTTGGGGATGGATTACAATTCTATCCACGCTTGTCCTAATGACTGCATTCTTTTCAGAGGGGAATACATAGACATGGAGAAGTGTCCGAAATGTGATTCCGAAAGATATCGAGTAGATCTCCACGGGACAAAAATTCCACAAAAGGTTTTGCGACATTTTCCTGTGCTTCCTCGCATCAAGCATTTCTTCGAATGTAATTAAGTCCATGGCCGCCCTAGCATCATGGCATGAGGAGAATAAATCTTTGGATGGTGTGCTACGAATTCCTGCAGATTGCGCAGCCTGGAAACATATAGATGAAACATGGTCGGATTTTGCTAGGGAAGCTCGAAATTTGCGCTTAGGCCTGGCTATGGATGGCATAAATCCATTTGGTCAAGATCAACATCTTACAGTGTATGGCCCATTGTCATCGTCAACTACAACATTCCCCCGTGGTTGACTACGAAGAAGGGGCACCTATGGCTAAGCTTGATTGTGCCAGGGCGATATAAAGTGAAGAATATGGATGTGTATCTTCGTCCACTATTGGAAGAGCTACAACAATTGTGGATTGGCATAGAGGTGGTGGATATGAGCCAACACACAGGATGACGGACTGCTTTGATCAGAGGCATTCTAATGTGGACCATGCATGACTATCCCGGGCTAACAGAATGCTCAGGTGATCTATTGACACTCCTCACTCAGACACTGTAAATCTTGTTTTTTCCCATAGCTGATCTATTATCATGTGTATACATGCAGGGCTTCAAACAAGCGGATACAGAGCATGTGTCACATGTGGACCTAGACTGAATGCATGTAGGGGGCCCTCATTGAAGAAGCAAATCTACGAAGGTCATCAAGCATATCTTCCAGAGAATCATGTGCTACACGACGGCTTTTTGGGAAGAGAGCCACCAAGGATGTCTGCACAAGCATGGTTAGAGCAGAAGGAGATGTGCGATGACGGATTGCCTCCAGGGATGAAGAGACTATCTCTATGGTACGAGTTACCATACTGGCCCCGACTCATGATCAATCACTTGCTCGATCCAATGCACATATTCAAGAATGTGAGTAATCTACTATAGGACCATCTGACCGGCAAGAAAGATACTTTGGGAGCCAGAGTTGACCTTAGAAATGTGGATCGTATGGATCAATATTGGCCGCAAACAGCGTCTGATGGATCGATAAAACTCCCTAAAGCCCAAGAACGCAAAGTAAAAGAGACCATTTGATCTTTGCGGACCCCCACTGGCGTAATGCACTCGCTCCGAACGTGTTTTACTAAAGAAGGAAAGCTTACCGGTTTGAAGTCACACGATTGGCATAAAATGTGTCAGGTACGTTCATAGTGGACTTTAATATCATTGCATAAAATGTGGACTTTAATATCATTGCTGCACATACTTTACAGTTTATTTTACCGGTTGCCATTGAGGGATGTTTGTCTCTCGACGTCCGTAACACAATCTACAAACTTGCAAAGCTGGTGCAATGGATCTCACAAAAGGAGATCAACGTAGACTCCATACCATTCGCCAAACTAAATGCTGCGAAGCTTGTGTGCATGTTTGAGAAACATTTTCCTACTACCATGCTAACCATTCAGGTGCATCTTCTTGTTCACATAGTTGATGAGGTGGAAATAGCTGGCACAGTTTCATTCCAGATGGATGTTCTTCTTAGAACGTTTCATGAAAATGCTTAAGGGATATGTGCGTCAAAAGGCACGTGCGGAGGGTAGCATGGCAGAAGGTTGGTTGGTATCAGAGTCCCTAGTGTACATTGGAGAGTGGCTAGACGGATTTGATAAAGCCCAGGACACGCTATGGCGAACCATAGATGATGAGCGCATATCTGGGATTGTCATGTGCAATCTCGGTGTTGAGAAGAAGATGACGGAAGATCTAGAGGCTAAAATCAACCGATTTTGCATGCTTCACAATCCAGTGATGCAAAAGTGGATTTCACAATATGAGGATGCAAAGCAAGAGCGACAAAGGGCACGAATCGAGTGGAGACGGGGAAGACGACCACCGATGCACTATCCGACGGGTCTGGAGAGCCTACCAAAATTCATGAGCTTAAGATGGTTGCACAACCAATTGAAAAGCGCACAACAATGCGGTGACGAAGTGACTGAGGAAGAGTGGGAGTACTCTCGGGGTTGCGCGACCAAGGTAAGTTTGCAATGTACGACTAGCTAGTGACTTTATTTCTAAACGTTTGAACGGCCACTCATAATCTTTGTTCGTTGTAGTATAAGTCATACACAGCAGCATGGTGTAAAGGTCGACATTTTAGGGTGGAACGGATCGACAAAAAGCGTTTTACTCAAGATTGTGGAATCATGGCAAAATTTGAACAGTCTAGTCGACGACGTTCCTCTGACGCAGATCCTGTGGTGGCGGAACTCACTTACTTCGGCACGCTACAAGAGATTTTGAGGATCGATTACAGAGGATTTTTTGTCGACTTGTTCGACGTGCAATGGTTCAAGATAATCATGGAGGGTCGCAACGCTACTGTGCGTAGAGGAGAGTCTGGTTTTCTTGAGGTGGATTCTACTAAGAAATGGACTGACCTAAGAGACACTTTCGTACTACCCGAGCATTGTGAACAAGTAAGTATGTAAATAGTTAACATCCCCCTTTTACAAGTTATGTGGCTCTGGCAGGTAATATTTCATCCTACAAAGTCTACATCAAACTGGTGGTACGTCATAGAGGTAGCCCCTCGTAGTGCAAGGACGTATGAAGGCTACCATGTTCCAATCACAACGGCATCAATGGAGGAGATCAGAGAAGATGCTCAATCAGAAGCCGCTGCGGTGGTGCCAGATGAGCATCAAGATGCTACTACTCTATATGGGGTGCATGCAGAGGATCTACAAAATGAAACAGAGGATATGTGTTTAAACAGAGAGCTCTATATAGATATAGGAAGTTATGCTGAGTTATGCGAGGATGAGAGAGAGATCTCTTAAAGCCACAAATATTGTATTTGAACAATTTTGCTCCGTGTTGTAAAAGCTCTGGCTCTCTAAGTACCTTCCATGGTGAATAACGCTCTTTTCTACTCACGCTCACATCTTTTGATTGAAAATTCTGAGTTTTCGACTTGCCTCTTCTATCACTCAATTCATTGCGTCATTGTATTTATATGCGTCATTACGTCATTGTATTTAATGGTCTTTGCGTCATTGTCTACTCTATTCATTCAATATTAAGTTTAAATATTCGATTGTTTAATGCAGGTATGGATGATGAGGAGTTTATTTCTTCTTTGTCACCGCAGCAAAGACAGTGGTACGTGGAGCGTCATCGCTCTGGCGCATCATCACGCGTTCCTACTCCATCCGCATCTCCCTCTCTTTCGGAGCATTCGGCGCGCTCCGAAGCTTCGGTGTCGACGAGACGATCTTCACACTCGTCTAGACACCGGCCCTCTAGTGGTGGCGGTGGCGGTTGTTGTGGGGATTCTACTGCCGATGCCTCCACACCGCCTCATGTTCGAAGAGGCTCTTTACCCTCCCCTTCTTTGCCCGCCCCCACACCAGCCACAGCATCACCATCTACGCCAGGTTTTGCACGGCTGACTGTTCCTAGCAGCTACACACCTCTACCTACTCCGCCAGGAGCCACCCCACTCGACACTCCTCCCTTCGGGGCCCAGACGCCGGTGGAGACACCTGACGGCCGTACCCCCATCGACACGCCGCTAGAGACCCCTGCCGGGACACCCAGGTTCACGCGTCACCGGCCAGAGGGCTTGCCTTACTCCATCGACTTCAGCGGCGGCATCATCATGGATGATGACGGTAAGAAGGTGATCTCGCGCATGCGTGGTCTTTGCTCTCAGCTGTTTAGACACTACATACTAAACAAATGGAGTGAAGTACCAAGTGATTTAAAAGACAGAGTCATCAGCATACTTCATGATGAGTTTCCCGTTCCAACACGGGATCAACGCTTCAATGAAGACCTGATGAAGATTCGAATGCACGAATACTGCAAACACAAGCGTTCCGAAGTGCAAAAAGCAATCAAGCATGGGTGGAACAGGCCAGATTGGCTGGCCAAAGAAGATTGGAAGAATGCGAAGAAAGCAGCGCGCGAGAATCCCAACAAGTGGAAGCAACAAAAGGATGCAGCCAGAGCGCGAGTAGAGGCAGGGAGCTCGCACCACTTGGGGAGCGGTGGATGGGCATCATTTGAGGCAGATTTTGTAAGTGTTTTCGCATTGCTCTTTATGTTCAATAGTTTAGGGTTTATGAGTTTTTTAATTCTAACATAATGAAATCTTTGTATGTTTTGACAGTGGTCGATGACAGGACGTGATCCCACACCGTACGAGCGCAAGTACGCAGGCAGGAAGGGCTTAAACGCTCTGATGGACATTCTCAGTTCTCGCGACGGCATGGTTAGTATTAGGGTTTACTCTTTTCTATTTTTTGTATTGTTTTATAAATGTCGTTATATGTTTATACTTACTGAAAGCTGTCTTATTGTCTTTTTTTGCAGAATCCGACAGATACGCCGCTTGGACGTGATGAGACGTCTGACTAGACGACGTCAGTTTAGCCGTAGCTAGATAGCATTAGTTTAGGGTTTCTCATAGCTTATGTATCATGAGACGGATTTTATACGTCTTTTTGAACCATGTATATTATTACATTTGTCACCGCAGTTCATTTTGCCAATCAATTCTTTATGTCTATGATGTTGTACAATTGTCATTATTACATTTGCCAATCAATTCATTTTGCCTATGATGTGTACAATTATCAATTTTACGCTTGTCAATTTTGCAAACAATGCATCTTGTGGGTGACTATTTTGGGTCTATTATCTACCCTTGTACTTTTTTTAAAAAGTGAATCAAGTACAATATGGTTAATGGGTGGCAGGGCATTCAATGCCTTGTCACCAAAAAAAAATTCTCTCGGGCGTCGCTATAACCATCGCTATTTATGGCTCTGGAGCGTCGCTATAAACGTCGCTATAGACTTCTGTGTAAACGTCGCTATAACCGTCGCTATGAGCGTCGCTATATAGCGACGCTTATAGCGACGCTCTCGTAGCGACGGTTTTATCGACGCCGGGGGTTCTAAAAACCCAGTGTATTTCCGTTGCTAACAGCGTCACAAGAGCACACAACCTCTTGTAGTGTCATGGGAATAACTTACCTCTGTAGTCAATAATATCCGAGCGAGGGTTTCCGATGGTGTTGATTTGATTTGATGGGGACAATGGCAGCCTTGTACTACCAAAATCAAGTATTGAAGGCCACAAAATTAATTTAGCATTAGTCTTTTGTACATGCTGCCATGATTGTTTAGAGACTCCTTAATGAAGACACAAATGAGGTGTTCAATGAGAATCATGAGAAGATGTTTTGGATGCATACATTTCTCTTGAAGGAGGGAGGATCAAGAGAACCGATTTTATCCAACCCCCTTTACTTTCTTTTCGATCGCCTATATTTCTTTTCTACCTGTTCCAGATTTTAGATACAAGTAAAACATATAGGATCTCTAAAAAATAGTGGTGAGCATTGGTGATCGTTTGGAGCTACCATAAAGTGATTGTACTATTTGCCTCATAAGTCTAGTAGGCAAACCATCTCTGAGGACTAGGTGTGTCGATATATAAGCATGAAGTTAATGGTGTGTGCGATGTAACGACAAGAATTGTAGCTTGCAAGACAAAGATGATTCATTGTTCGTCATTATGTAGTGTGGATGGTTTTCGATAATTCAAATGATGTGTTTTCATCATCGAAGCCATCATCACCCTAGATTTTTCAATCCAAACGATTGCCATACTTGGATGGCTTTAATGAAAACTCATTAACAAGAAAATTTGAAAATGGGCAAAAAGATTTTCTTTCTTGCTATATGAGAATGAGAGAGCCCTCTCTCCCACGTTTTACCTGCCTACACTCACACTCATCTATCTCCCTTCCACAACTCCTTCCAATTTCAAAGCACTTCCTTAGTAGGCCGTCTTGATCCTTCACCTTGGTTTAGTTTGTAAATGGGTCCGGTCCCCTCGTGTGGCTTCGTGTTTCTTCCTTTGTTTCAGAAAGCCAACACGAACCTTCACACCTTGTTGTCAAGGTAACGTGAGACCAATATGTTCGAGAAAAATCATTTTTCCTAACATACAAAATTCCTTTCCTTGAATTTGAAATTTTAGAAAATTAGTTTTAATTTTTGGGTTTTAACACTATTTTTCTCCATTTTGGGTTGGAATTTCTCCTTTTCCCCTTGCCCTCAACTGGAATTTTTTAGATTGAAAATGGCATGATATTAAGCTGAGACACATTTTTCCCGAGCACTGCTTGAGACCTAGACGTTCAAAACACCGTGGATTTTTAAGGAGCCAAAATGGACCATTTAAATGTTGACCATGATAAAACTATCCAAACCCCAGCTTTATTGGACACATGGAAAGCGAGGGTTGCTTTCGATGTTTTCATCACTTACCTCATCGGTGTCTTTTTGTACTTTGTTGTAAAAAGCTAGTACTTTCAACTTTCCCAAATTTCCACTTTTTCCATCTCTTTTTTGGCTTGAATGTTAATATAATATCCAAAACTATTGTCACTTTTAACTTTTTCTGATGCGGTGTGTGTGTGTGTGTTTAAGTGGAAGGTTTAGCTTGCGGGCCATGGCACTTGCGCGCGAGGCCGACTACAAAGCCGCTCGTAATAAGCAACATATACGTAATTGGTAGAGCTATCCATTGTTCGGGGAAAATCATTTTCACAAACATACAAAAATCCCTCCAAGACAAATCTGAACCGGAAAATTTATAATACTAACCCGTATTTATGCAAAATTACACTATTTTTCATGTATTCTAAGCGGAATGTTCCCCTTGTTGCCCTCTTCTCGATCGGCTACTTTGATTTTGCAACCGGCTCAAGGCTAAACTGAAGCACACTTTTCTTGAACACTGGAGCTATCGTAAAGCGGTAACGATGATGCTCCGTCACGTCATTCTGGCCCATGGGAAATTAGTCTATTGAACGTGACTTGTGCAATGTGAATTTGACATTGTGAAACGATCCAAGTCCAGCTTTTCCAAGACTACAAGTCCCAATTTCCAAACTGAGGTAATGCTAATGATAACCTTTATCTCTTGTATTCATAAATTATGACTACAGGGGATAAACAATGCATATTTCCCTTTGCAGGCACGTTTTCTTGTCAAATGAACAGAAGAGCGTGCTTTTTTCCTTTTGCAGCACGTTTGCCTAAAATTCTATAAGACTGACTGGCCACCACAAACCCGTGGCCTGCAAGTACTTCCAAGCGATCCTTCCCTTCCTTCCCCTTCACAGGAGATTAGTAAAGCATTAGCAACTAGTCCATATCTGATTTCAACTGCCCAAGTCCACTTTTAAGCAGCTCGCCGCCATAGCTGCACAAATCTGCTGAGAAATCAAACAATTAGCAGGTGTTTAAGGCTCAGATCATAAGGCCACTACTAACAGCAGCTGATTAATACCACCATGAAGAGGGACCAGCTGCAGAAGGAGAGACCCCCGCCCCTGAAGATAATCAAGCATCAAGATGCAAGCTTAATTCCCCGAAAGAGACAACCGGTGATCATACATACATACTCTCCTGAAGTAGTAACTGTAGATGCTTGCAATTTCATGAGAATTGTGCAGAGATTGACAGGGCCAACAGCCACCTCTCCACCACCGAACAAGAAGGTGAAGCCGTCATATGCAGAGGAACCATCGTTGATCAGCATCGAGAGCCCGCAGTCGGAGAATAACACAAGCCTTAATCACATGATCAATGATTTGCCAGATCAAGGAGAAGGTTCACAATCTTACAGAACCTTTGATTCAGAAGGAAACCCCACTTCTGATGAAATACCGTTTCTGCATACACATGGTTGGGGTAGCCCAAACCGTAACCCTAACAGTAATGAAGCCTTTAACCCTGACAGAATTGGAAACCCTAACCCTAATTCTGTGCTTACAGCATCTGCAAGGACAACGCTTTTACCTCCATTTGTGAAGCCAACTCCATTTCTGAGCCACTGCGGCTCGTTTAAGCAGACCTCTGGTTGCTTGGGTGAGCCCTCATCGCCCTTCTTGTGGTCTCCATCGCTCTTTGATCTCTCCCCGTCCAGGCTTCCCTCACCTTCCACATTCCTCACCCAGGTCTCCCCGTTGCCTGACTTCTCCGCTTCTTTTGTTTCATGAATTCTTTTTATAATCGATTGTATTCTTTATGTGTGGTGGCCAGAGAGAGAGAGAGAGAGAGAGAGAGAGAGAGAGAGAGGAGATTTAATGTCGTTGTGCTCTCAAAAATCTATCTGACAAGTCTTGAATTGTGGACTCTGGAGAGAGAGAGAGGTGTGCTCAGAATTCGGATGCCAACCACATCTCTAGCATTATTGCATACAAACTTTAACAGTCTTTCTCATGTCAGAGAGGAGTGCATAGGAAGCATTTGTAGCTTTATCCAAAATAGTTATATTCCTGCTAAGCCAGACCTGCCATAGGTAAATGCCGCTTCATTGATTCCATGGGCAGATGTCCATCTTAAAACAGCTTCCAAGTAGAATTTCTTCATTGGTGGGGGTGGAGTGGGGCTACTCCGTCATGGAGAATCTTTAACAGTTGCTTGTTCTTGGGGTGGATGAAGGAGAGATGAGTTACAGATTTCTCCTCTATCTGGCATCTCTGGCAAAGATCTTGAGTATTTTTTACCTTATTTGCTCTGACTCCAATCCAAAGACCATTGTGAATGATTAGCCAAAGAATGATGCTGTGTTTGGTTGTGGGAAAAACCCATACGCACTTGAATCTGTAGCTCCACTATTTCTTGCTCTAGTTAACCTTCAACCTTTGGTTGAGCTTCACCTGGAGATCTCTCCCTAAATCCTTGGCCTATACAAAGCCCTTGTATATAACTATAGCAGTATCCTTCAGAGATTTAGCCTTATGGCTGGATGAGGGGTTGGATGAGAACCTGTTCAGAAATCTGAGTATGATGTCATCAACCCATTTAGCAGTGGCAGTTGAAACAAAAAAGGTAGACTTAATGGTCTCAGCATCCATCCATTTGGAGCAGGGCTAGAAAAATACATTTTTTCTAACCAAAGAAAATAAGGGCAAACTTGAAATTCTACCGGTTTTTAGGTCAAAATTTGAAGCTTTTGCCGGTATTTACACTAAAACTTGTGTAAATTTGCCGGTTTTCTTCAAGGCAAGCTCAAAATCTAACCGGGATTTCATGATTTTAGGTTAGAATACACTCTACCCCGGGTTTTTTCTAACATTGATTTGGAGTCTGTGTACAAATCCTTCCAACACCTCATGCCTTTTCTGAAACACACATGGGCTCTTCTTGATGGCAAGTCTGGATGCTAGTTGACCTATCCAGATTAAATCCTGCAACATGAAATGAAATGCATATAGGTTGTCAGGGGGGAGTAACTTACCCATCTTGAGGCTTTCCCATGCTTCCCAAAATGTGCAAGCTGTTCGACGTGTCCCTTTGTATTTCATCATGGATTGGCACAATATTACTTCTCTGAGATTGGCACATTATTTCATCATGGATTGGTACGTTTATTAAAACTCTCAAAAAGTGCTCAGACAATGATAACATACGACGGCTCCGAATTGAACGTCGATTATCTCAATCTTTTGGATTTTTCAAAACTAAGATTTGGCGCTCAACGAGGTGCATTGAATGTTATTCTTCTCCTCAGTTTCGCGTCTCTCTTGCTTTCCGCCTGCGCGCAGTCTCTTCCCTTGAGCTCTCTTCCATTTTCTCTACTCTTGCGCTCTCCTCTGTTTTGAGCTTTCTCATTCACCAAGTTGTCTCAATGTCATTATCATCTTCACACAGAACTCAGACGAGGAGTCAAAACGATGTGTATCATATGCATATCGAACTGTCCAGAGAATACGAGCCCCTCCAGAAGAAGAATAAGCGAGGCATCCTTTCCGAAGCTTCAAAAGAGAACTTCAGACTTCAAGGTAAAAAAAACGTCGATCTTCGGGTGGATGGCAGGATGTATCCTGAGCATCCTATCACCAACTCAACTCCACCGTTCAGAAACATAACGTCATTGCTTAACTACGTAGGAGACGGTTATTTTGGTTTATATGGCTACACCAAGCATTTGGCGGCCAGAAGTGATATTCTTAAGCTTGAGAGAGACCTTGCACACAAAGAAAACTTTTGCTTGAAGCAAACTGTGACAGAGTGCGCTCAGCAACTGAAAGGCAAGGACGAAAGCATCACGCAGCTCACGTAGGATCTCAGAGAAAAAAATACTGTCTTGGGTCCTCGGTTAAGAGAACGACGCTTACGAGACATTGAACAGCTGAACTAGGTTAGTTCTGGGGGTTTGAAGAAGAGGGTTAAAGCAATCAAGTAAGATTATCATTCAAGCAGGTTTAATTCATCTTTACATTTGTAGTTTTATATCTTAATTTTCATTTTTATGCTTAGATCGTTGCTACATCCTCAGTCAAATATTGACACAACACACCAACTTCTTCAATTCCTTATGGTCTGATCCTAAGATGCAAAGATGTCGTCGGACTTTTGGACGATAAGCGCTACTGCAAGATTGTTGCTAAGCAACTTGACACTCTTTTGAAACAGAATCAACTCCAAACACGTGATGTTCAGTCAATTCTGGATGAAGCCAAAATATTCAACAAAGGTTATTCTGCAATTTTTAGGTATGTCTGGTGTTTGAATCAATTGTCTTCACCTATCAAATCAAATGTCTGCAATTTTTAGGTATATTGGATATGTGTAGCATTTGAAAACTTGAAAATAGTCCATTTACTTAATTTTCTGTTTACAGAACTATGCAGCAACAAAGTAAGAAGTTCAATCTCAAGCACACGTTGGTGCCAAATCCTTTCTCTGGAGGTCAACCAGGAAGTGCTTCGGACATTGGGCACTCCTTTTCACATTGAAGCAATGTACAGATCGCCATCAGCAGAGGAAGTGGTCTATGACAAATACAATAATATATTTTATGATTTAGTAGCTTTGTAGACATATATTGTTCAATTGTTCGAGGTTTCTCAAGAGGAATGCAATGGAGTTTTGAAGTTTGTGCTTAAACTGGATGAGTGCGAGCTAGTGAAAGAGACAAAGGTTGAGCGTGTCACAATAACACTTATAAATAGAGCATTAGATGAAAGCATTGCTTCAGACGACCCTCGAAACTTTAGCGTGCAATCCGAAAATAATATTTTATTATTGTCTGGTCCGCAAGGCCAGGCTAGCTCGTCTGCAGTGCAACCGTCAACATCACAGGTGATTCCGAGCAAGACCATGCCGCAATTACGGGCAACAATGCGAAGAAGAAGATACGAGCAGAATAGGAGCGTTCTACTCGAACTTCGTAAGCCCTAAAAGCACATTTCATTGGCAATACCTAAACTGCCATTCCAAAGAGTTGTTCGCAAGATTTGCGAGCAACACAACTTGAATTTCCGGTGGTCTCAAAGTGCAATGGGGTGCTTGCACGAGGCCGCCGAGGATTTTTTTGTAGAGCTTTTCCAGGACAGCTACATTCTCTCGGCCCACGCCCATAGGACAACATTGATGCCGCGAGACATCAACACACTTCACCTTCTTAGGTTCAGGTATGACAAAACAATATCCCCTGCCAGTATTTCAGACCGAAAGATGGACAATATTCTTAGAATACCACCTATTGACAAGGTCAAAGTTCATGAAGTGTCTACAAAAATGCATCAATACAGCACCTGTCTCAACACCAAGCGGGACACAACAGAAGACGATAGTGAAATATTGGAGAAGTTACGGCTTGAGATGATGGAGGAACAAATGGCAGATGCCATCAACGATGCCAAGGCTGATGATTTGTCATTGTTGTTTCCCTATTTCCATGTTGGTCTTCCTCTGTGGGGACGCATTCTGTATTTTCCCTATCACCCCCACGAGATTGCAATTTTATAGAACAAGACGAGGGAACTCACAGACTCAATCATCAATTGCTTGCTTTGGTGCGTGCTATTCTTTTTTTCACAATAAATTCTTTTAATATATTGAATTTTGTATGACACGAATTTCTTTACAGTTTTGTAGTTTCAAATTTGCCTTGGAATATGCATGATGATGTCGTCGTCCTTGACTCTAACCTCTCGGTCGTTTTGACGGCGGAGAATACATCTTTAGTGGAAGTAGTTGACTGGTTCCAGTCAGTGAACATGAAGATGGCAAAAAATTTTGTTCTGGCTTATCATGAAGGATACGTAATGTTTTCAATAGTAAAATTATTTTATCTTAAACTCTAATTTGTTGTGATAACATATGTTTTGCTTATGTTTATTTGTAACAGCGCGCTCATTGGAGTCTTGTTCTCTTACACCTTGAACGAAACCAGTGCTACCTTGCTAATTCATCCCATGGATTTCATGGTGAAGTACGTAGGTAAGAGGTTTTGAATTTTGTTCGACATCGCATAGAATTTTGTTAAAAGTCGCTTATGAAATTTAATTGTATTTTGTGCAGATATATTCGGAAGCTTGTCTCTACTCTTGAAGCTTTAACGCAAGAGCAGATATATGATAATCTTACGATTATTAGTTGCAAAGTCCCTAAGCAGGACGATGCCTACTCTTGTGGATGGAGGGTCTTAATCAATGCAGAAAGTTTGTTAGGGGTCATGCTTGATGGAAGTCGTAGAAGTGTAAGCATTTGACATTCGTTTATAGATTTGTATCTTAATAAGTTAGTAGCTATGTTAATAAACATGATGTTCTTAACGCAGGTAAGAAATTTGGCAGATTATTCAAAGGCTGATGTTTCTTCGTTTAGAAACAGAATGATTGAAAACTTGATCAATTGCGCGACCATGCGTCCAGACGGAGCACGTGATGCTTTTATCCCGTCAGCACCAAGGCCCATGCCTAGGCCTCCGCCGACAAGATACCCCTTGTCTGCCATACCAACACAAACACATATCAATATCTCCCCAAATGCCTCCCCAACCCAAGCTCCCACCAGCTCTCGTCCTCAAGAAACAGCTCCAGAACCCTCAAACCCCCCACCCAACATCTCTCCTGCTCACGAAGCAGCTCCGCAGCCCCCAAACCCCCCACCCAGCACCTCTCCTACTCATGAAGCAGCTCCAGAGCCCCCAAACCCCCAAGCCACCACCTCTCCTCAACCTCAACCAACAGCCCCCACATCACCGCACGCACAAGATTAGAAAGAGATTATGAAATGTACTTTTGACAAATTGATTACAAGCAGTGGATTGAAATTTGACTTTTGTTTTGATTATGGTTCAAAGTTTACAAAAGGTTGTGTACAGCTTTCCAAAAAATTGGGAGAAAGAGGATCCAATGGTGTTTGGTAATGTAGAGAGCTGCCTTTGTCGAGTAATCTTTGAGAATAGTATTTGAATCATTGTGTACAGTTAGTTCACTATTTCAAGTCTGTCCCTAGTAATCTATGCACAAAGAGTCGTATTTTCTTGTCTATGAGGTACCTGCAATGCAAAGTACGTGATAAGACATTGGGATACATGAGCACGATAGAAACATCAACGTATAAAAGTAATACATGTAGCTTAGTACCTTTCGCATGTTACACTTGAAAACAAATTTTGAAGGCAAATTGAGATCTTACTCATTTAACAGATCCTCTCGAACCTGTCTTAAAGTGACATTTGATCTGACCACAACAACTGTAAGCAAATAATTTGAAAACCATATCTCGATGGACATCAAGGGATTAAAAGCATTGTCACTTAAATCTTGATCCATAGCTACCAACTGACCATTCACTCGATGCCACCTCATGTAGTAGAAAGAAACTATAAAATTATATGATGTTATCATACACTTGCACACAACCGAGCGCTCGTCAACTTTGCACAAAATGCCTTCAGAATCACTGACATCCCAATTATCATCCAAAAAATCAAGGCAAGTTTGGGATTTGCAGATGAACATGGTTTCTGTTTTCCTAACCTCCTCATCGTGGAAGAAATCTATAAAGACATGTGATGGCATAAATAGATTGACTCGTACTTGCCTGCTTGCAATGTTTGGTCGCAAACACTTCAAAATTTCATGATGAAGCTTGAGTCTAAAACACTCAGAGGTTTTTGAAGTTGGAACTGGCCACTTTGGGGAATCTTGTTGGGGAAGAGGGAAAGGTTTCAAAGTGCCAAATCCATGGACAGAGCAAGGGGCGTTGTAAAAGTAGTCGTAAAAGAAAACTCCCCTCTCTAAGAGAGCTCTTCTCGCACTAGTTCTGTACATAAGTTCTCCCACCGAAGCATGAAAAGCATCAAAAATACCAATTATGCACTCAACTAGTTGCCAGTCTTCTTTGTTAGAAGGATAAATATCTGCAAAAACAAAAGATAAGAGAATGGTCACAAGAAATAGTCAACAAAATAACTTGAAGGATCTTTAAAGACTTTTTAGCAATATAGTAGTCACACAGTTTGGTCTATGAGCAGGAAACCCCAAAGGTGACTGTTGTAGTCGTAGTTCAGAGTGCATATATGCATGCTCAATGAGCACCTCTTTCACTGTCTTTCCCGTTTGAGACAAGCGAAAATCTTTCACACATCCTTTGTAGTTGTTGATGAATTCATTTGACATCCGTTTTCTTCTTCTTGTTTGAAGCAGAACCCAACTACCAATGGTGACTGTGGTAGACATCCAGCGACCATGGTCTAAGTCAAAGCTGTTGAATAGTTCCACAGATTTAACAGAGGCGGATGGTCGTCGTGGTTGTCTTCCTTCCATCTCTGCTTCTATTAGCTGCGAAGTGACACTACGCAAAAACGATAGGAGAAAAGAGGCTCACTAGTTTACACAAGAAGTAGTAGCTTGAAAAGTGTTCATCAAAAGGTGTGCCTCATTGAATGTGAGTTATGGCACATTCGGCGTTCGTCGGCCATGGCAGGGGAATAATTTGCACAAATCGCGTTGTATCTTCTTATTCAGATCTTTTTAACAGAAAAAAACTCTTTTTTGAAAACGCAAAAAATTTGAGATAAAAATCAAATAAATTGGAGCTACCGTTGTGGTGACTCAAACTCTATTGGTCGAACAGCATTCTCTCTCTAACGCCAAAAAGTCCTTTTTTGAGTCCAAACTTTTCCTAATGATTAACCATCCAATCAAATCTTTGCGATAGCGTTACCTTGATGCCAAGAGTCTAAAGATCTTTCCATCTTTTCAAGAATTTTACATCCAGATCACTAGGGGAGGGATGGAATTTTCATTGGTCTTGAAACTTGTTTTATCATGATTATTTGGGACTCATTGGCTAGGCAGAATTCCTTGAAGCAGCTCCAAAAATGTTTGATGGAGTCCTCTTCATTTCTAAGAAGATGACACCAATCGTCTTCATTTCTAAGAAGATTGTTGGTGTCATTTGCAAATTGTTGGGGGCAGAGCTCCTTTGGAATTGAAATCCCTTTAATGAGATTCTTGCTCATCCCATCCTGAAGTAGCCAACCCAGAGCATCAAAGGTTATGGCAAACAACAGGGGTGCTAGAGGGCAGCCTTGCCTTATAGATCTTGCAAGATAAATGTAATCAATAAGGTCCCCATTAGTTGAGATTTTTGCTACTGCATTTCAAAGAAGCACATGAACAAATCCGATGAAATTTTTGCCAAAACCAATATGAAATAAAGATTGAAGAATGAACTACCACTCCATTCTATCATAGGCATTATCAAAATCAATTTTAAATAAAATAAAGTCCTATCCTGATTCAATAGCATGCTCTATGGCTTCCCACAAAGTGATTACTGCATCTAGAAAGTCCCTTGATGAAACCCTTTTGCTCCTGGAGGGCAATTTTGTCCATGTGAGGGCTGATTCTTCTAGCTAGGAATAATGCAAAGATCTTGTATATAGAAGTCAGACATGAGATGGATCTCTAGTTAGCCAGATCCTCCTTAGGTCCCCTTTTATGGATTATCTTAATGACCCCAATGTTAACGTTGGTAGGAAGAGCTCCTAATCTAACAGCTTCTAGTCAGACTATGAGAAGGTATGGGACAATGAAATCTTGGTAAGATTTATAAAATTCATTAGGGATACCATCTATTTCTGGAGTTTCTCCATCTTTTAGAGCCTTAATGGTTTCTTTTGATCTCCCTCTCTGAAAGAGGTGTTTCCATGATTCTGGCCAGATCATTAGGTAATTTTATCTTCTTGATCTGAGCTATATGAGCTTTTGCATTCCTTACAACCTCATTTCTCGGGGTGTGTGTGTGTGTTGGGGGGGGGGGGGGGGGGGGGGGGGGGGGGGGGGGGGGTGGGGCTAAGAACACATTAGAATAGTAAGCATGAGCCAGATCTAGGTTTTCTTTATGATTGGAGGCTTTTCCTCTTGTTGAGATGTTGAGAAAAAAGTCCTTACCTTTTTTTTTTTCTTTAACAAATTAAAGTCCAAGCTAGGTCATTGTTAGCAGGAAGGAGCTCTTCCTGCCTAAGGGAATCTTTGAGGTCATTAAGCTCCTGGGGGGAGGATCTATGGAGGACATTTTACTCTCTAGGAGAGAAATTTTGTCCCTAATCATCATCCTTCTACAAGACCTAATTTCCCTAGCCTTTTTCCTACAGTCAGTGAAAAATCTTTGAATTTCTTTGACTGCAGAATCCCAAGCCTTAAAAGAAGTTTCTTTCTAAAGATTCTTGTAAAGCTTCTTTAACCCTGTTTTTGAATGAATGAAGCTTAAGGAGAGATTGATCAAGATGAGGCCATCCTCACAGTAAGACTGATCTAGAGTAGCAATGATAGACAAATGCTCAGACAAGAAAATAGAATTGTCTATTTTGAAGTTAATGAACCAATGGAGTTGCATTAGATCAACAAACATATAAAAGCTATCTAATCTAGCTGCTCTGTAATACTCACCTAACTGTTTCTTACTCCAAGAGAATCATGTGCCCTCTGAGATATCTACTAGATTAAGATTCTCCACCATATTGTTCCATTGAGTTTTTTCTCTCCTAGACAAGATCAATCCTTGACTATTGTGTCTATCCTACAAGGATTCTACATTATTGAAGGCACCAGCCAGTGGAGTTGGATGAATAAATACTGACAACAACGTAAATGAAAGCATCAAAGAACTCTATACCAACCCAACTTCCCCTTGGAGAGTAGAGGGTTTGTTTGACACATCCACAGTATTTAGCATGGATTTCAATGGAAGCTCCTCCTCTACCTTGTTGGTGACTTGTGTGGAGCCAATTGAGCTAAGTACCCAATCTTTTGAGATTGAATTCAAAGAAATTTCAATCATCCATTTCTTTATTCCAGCAGCTTTAGAGGGGTCTGTTATCCCTCTACAATTGTAGCTTAGGACAATTAGTTTAAGAACCTTCATTTCTTATTGGATTTGACAGGTTTAAAAAGAACAACAGAGGCTCTGTTAGGGTCATGGTTCTTTTATTTCTTTCTCTTGGACTTGGCTTTGCCTTGATTGGGCAGTGCTTCTTGTTTAGCTGATGACACATATTGGTGTCCTCAAGGCAAGCATGTTCTTCTCCTTAATATCTTCTATCTCCAGTTCTCTTTCAAAGCTGATTGGGATCTTCCACCTGCATCTCTGAAATTTGAGCGTTAGGGATGGCCTCTTCATCACTTTCAAAGGAAAATTCTTGAGAGAATGTACCCCTTGTTATTAGGTCCATAACTTGGGGGTAGATCTTGAACCATTGGGGCTTTCAGATTCAAATCATGAGGGAATGTTTGACTATCTTTTCTTTCCTTTGGCTGACCTTCATCATTCTGTGGGAAGGGGCATTTTGTTCTGAATGATCCTTGTTATCAGCGGGGATATCATAGTTAAAGGGGTCAAAAACATCTTCTAGAAGGGCATGGAATGCTTGACCTTTAGGGGGATTGTTTCTTGAGTTCTTAGGGGGTCTGTAGGAATGTTTTTTTTGGGCTTGCTGGAAGGGCTTCTCTATATCCTCAAGATTTGATTTTTCAGGTTCCTTTGGTGCTAGATCTTGACAGTATTTTATCAGATGACCCTGCTTCACACAATGGAAGCAAGCATTAGGAAGGTTCCTATAAAAGACCCTTTGGATATGAATCCATTACCATGTGGAGTCTTTGATAGGAAATTCAAATTTGAGATCGTGCTTGGTATCAACCTCAATAAGGATTTGGGGATCCCATTTGGGCTTGATTCCCCCTCTGGCTTTCAAACCTTGCCAATTTGAGCACCTAAGTCTTTCAGCCAAGGGTAAAAATCAACTGGTAGATCATGGAAATCTATCCAGATGGGAACCTTGGTAAGATTATCCCCTCTAGGGTTGATATCCTCATACCACTTGAAGACAGAGAAAAAGTTCTTAATAATCCAATGTCCTTGTCCCATGATTGGAGGGCCTCATTAGCATTGTCAAAGAAAAATAAGTAGTAGTTATTAGGCAGGTATTGCACATGGTTAGGTTTAATATTTCTAGATCCCTATTGTTGGTTGATCCACTATTTGAGAGTTTTTTCTAAGGGCATGATGCCATGACATAGCCCTATCACTACTCTCTTTTGGAGTTAAGAGTACCAGGTTTGTAGCTCTTTAGCCTCAATGATTAGGGTACTATCATTGTTTGCATTGTTAGTACAGTGTTCATCCCAGATTTCCTGCGTATGGGATAGGGCGGGGGAGGGGCATCTAGAAGGAGCAGGGAGGCTGTGGAGACATCTCCTGCCAAGAAGGCTCAGGGGATGTAGGCTTGACTGATAGGGAATCATTATGATCAAACAAAGTTTTCTTAAATTCATATAGGATTATTCTCTATGTTCTGCCAAACATTACCAATATTAAGGTCTTGCATACCTGAGACTATTGAAGGGAAGGGTGTAGGGGGGCTCTAGAAGTTTTCCCTGACGCCACCATGGCAAAGAGAGGCATGACAACGGCAACACTCTGAAAGAGGGGATGGTTATCTACACCTTGAGGACCTTCCCTTAACTGCATTCGTGAGAGAAACTGGTCAGATCCCCACTGGGCTAGTAGCATGGCTATTGGTGGTTGAAGAGTCGGGGCGAAACTCTCAGTCTACGCATTCTGGAGGACATGCCTCGTTCCCCCCAAAGGGGAAAGGGGAAGGTCCACTCAGAAGCATGTCGGTAGGGTAGGGCGGAGAACGATGGGGGTACTGAGCTACGTTACAAATCTACTCTTGGTTCCACATCAAATGTTGCATCTTACAGTTGGTTGGTGCTCAAAGATGTTGTTTTAGGTTTTATTGCAACCCTACCTGCTCTTGGTGTGGTTCCTCCTATATATAGTGGCAAAAGGAGAGAATTAATTCAAAGTAATCATTGCAAGTAGAGAGAGAGAGAGAGAGAGAGAGAGAGAGCTTGGAGGCCATCCACATTTTGAAGTGGAGTGCACACAAATCTGGGGGATGCAGGGCCGTCGAGGAGTAGGCCACATGGAATTGCCCTCTCTCTCTCTCTCTCTCTCTCTCTCTCTCTCTCTCTCTCTCTCTCTCTCTCTCTCTCTCTCTCTCTCTCTCTCTCTCTCTCTCTCTCTCTCTCTCTCTCTCTCGTCTTGCTAAGACTGGGTTCAGACTAAGCCGCGAGAGTGATGCAGCATGACTCGCTATCGAATCCTGTGGCTGCATGTCAGCAAGCCTGTTCACAATGGGCGACGTCATCGATGTAGTTTAGATGCCAGTGCACGGAGCAAACGAGCCGATTGTCTTCCGACCCCCCCCCCGGGCCCAAAGTTCTTCCACCCTCCACGTCAACGAATAGACCCGCTAGTGCAACGTTCCTTTCCTTGAGTTTTAATTAGAAACTATCCCCACCCACACCTCCCGAAAAAAAAAACCAGCTCAGTTGGATTCCAACATTCACAAAAGGAACCCCCCCCCCCCCCTCCTTCTTATTCCTTATAAAATGACTCAAAGTCTTCTATTGTGAGCCTGTCACATCAACACAGAGATCAAGGCTATGCTCTTTACTTGATTTTTGCAAGGAAATCATGATATCTGGCCTTAGGGATCTAACATCAGATGGCCTTCAAGCTCTCGACTTGCGACATTGGCGCGCGATTTTGAGGCTGCAAATCCCCTTTATTGTTGGTGCGATAGATGGTTCCCACATCCCCATCATTGCACCAAGGGACAACCATGTTGACTACTTCAATCGAAAAGGTTTCCACTCTAATTTGCTTCAACTAATCGTATCTACTAATTGTTCAATATGGAATTTTGATGTTGGATGGGCCGGATTAGTGCATGACTCCTTGAATTTCACTAGAAGTGAGCTAGGACAAAGATGTGCAAAAGGGGAGCTAGGAAACTCTCATCTAGTTGGTGATTGCGCTTATCTAGCACGGCCATATATGCTAGTGCCTTTCAAAGGGTGCAAAGAAGGGCTATCACACCTCAAGTACTAGTGAATTTCCTTCAATCAAGTACAAGGATGCCAGTTGAGAGAGCTTTTGGAATGTTGAAGGCAAGGTTTAGAATTTTGTTAAAAAGATGTGACATGAATCTACGCTATGTGCCAGATCTTGTAGCAACTTGTCTTGTGCTTCACAACCTTTCTATTTTCCATGGAGAATCTTTTGATATGGAGTGGGTGCAGGAGGCAGAAAAAAAATTGGCGGGTCACGGGGCCGTGCGGCAGAGGATCGAAGAGCAGGGGCTACATCCATGATGGAGCTTATGGCAACACGAGAAGTCGGAATAGAGGAGGCTATGGAGCATGCTCAAGGCAGCGATGAAGGAGGTTCCAATGACCTTGGAATAGGGTCCGAGAGGCAAGACAGTATTGCAAAGGCAATGTACAAAGAGCAGGCACGGATGAATGTCCAAGAAATTTTTGGAAATGATGCTTTAGAGGAAGTAGATTCATCATCATCTTCAAGTTAGAGCTTTTGTAACAAATGCATTCAATTTGATAATTTTAATGCTATGGTTTGTACTATGCTTTGTTGATGCAAATGCTAAATGCTTCTTCCTTTCACTCTTTGTTCCGCCGCCGCCCAATGTTCACACAAGATGCCGGTAGAAAATCGAGTGACTTTTTCTTCCACCCTCTATGTGAACAAATGGGTGTTGGAAGTGTGCATTATGTAACTCTACTACCCGGAAAAGAAAATTTTGGAGCCTCTCTTCTGCCTCCTCAATGTGAACCCAGCCTAAGATGACATCTCTCTCGCATTGGCTACATGATAGTCATAGCCCATGAGCCACACTCTCTCTCTTTCATTTATAGCGCACTGCAAAGCCGGGGCACCATGGCCAAGAGGATAGCAATTCCTCAATTTGTTGCTTCCAGTGGGAAATTGAAGTGGCAAAAACTTTAAGATTGCATATTTTTCTCTACCTTTGATGAGGCGGTAAAGAATCCAGTGGATGCAAGGGTGATTGTGTCATCCAATTTCAAGATGAAAAGTAATCTTTAGGCAAGCGATTACACCAAAACTTTGCTTGCCTCATCAAATTTGGCTCTTTCATTTGCTGCATGCAAGTACTTACAATATCTTGGAGGTGCATGTACAACATGAAAATAAGTGAATTAAAGATCCACATAGCAAGGCTTCTTGTATGCTTCCGCAACAACTTTGACATTTGTTTTAAGGATAACGACTGTGTAAAGTCTCTTCTCTACCAATTTCACATGTTTGACATGGCAACTAACTTTCTTAAAGGGTATGCATTTGATTTTGAGCTCATATCACTAGCTTGTTGGCCGCTTCACCACGTGTTCATCACCCTAATGGTGTTTTTATGAGGAATGTTGACGAGGAGCAACCTTTGACAACAATCATGGTTTGGTTCATTAGCATGAATTCAATCAACTCTTATCTTCAGTAAAGCACTCTACAACAAAAATTTCATAGCTTAGTGCAAACATTGACCACTCTACTTAATTAGTTTATGAACAACATGACCTCACATGCTACACCAACACCTCCACCCACTGGAACTGAAGGAGTTCCAAATTTTACTGGTGGACAAGGGACTCAAGGAGTATCACCTAGTGCTGATGCATTACATGAGGGCATACCTCCATCTTCCCTCAACTAACATTGGCAATAAGCTCAAGAATGTGACGTTACTAATTTACAGGGAGGAAGAGCATGAGCGGAATAAGGACTTTGTGAATACTTTTCTCCACAAGTAGAGTGATATTCACAAACTTTGGCATACCCCCAATTGGTAGATGAGTCTCAAAGAGCCTCATAAACCATCACATGTTGGAGATTTAGTACCCAATTTGGGAAGCTTTCTTCCTAATAGATCCTCATAATCACATATCTTTATTTGACGATTCCCTTCAATTACCTCTTTCTAGCCCAATCTATCACCTACATAGTTATTATAGATTCTATTTGTTAAGAATCTCTCTGGTGAAATTCAAGGGTATCTCATGCACTTGGATGTCCAAGTTATGAATATGCATTGTGCAAGTGCGATTTTCAATAGGGCTTGGTTGCATACTTTGGGTCCCTCTAAGTACGGGTTTGGAGTGAGATTTTTTTCTCTTTTTGCTTAAGTTTCATATTTAACAAAAAAGGTTGCTCCAAACTCTTTTGGAGTAAGCTTTTGAAATGACCTTCTCTCTCTCTCTCTCTCTCTCTCTCTCTCTCTCTCTCTCTCTCTCTCTCTCTCTCTCTCTCTCTCTCTCTCTCTCTCTCTGTCTCTCTCTCTCTCTCTCTCTCTCTCTCTCTCTCCCCCCGAAAGCTGGCAATAAGAATAGCAACAAATTTTTTCTAGGATATTGCAACCCTTGTTGAACAAGGATGCCCGAAAAGCCACAAGTATATGTAAACTAATTAAACAAGGCTATATCTTCCGCTCCCTCTTGCTCTCTCTTTCTGTATATCTGAACCTCGGAAGCACCATCTTGTTGGAAACCACTTTTTTTTTGTATATAGCCCAAGCTCTATCTTGTACACAGCACTGGTGGTTTTTAATTTAACCTCGCTCTCCTTTTTTACCCTGTGGAAATTCGGTCTCGCTCAATAAATATCTCTTGCAAGTAATGAAACCTATCACTTTGACAATTAGTAACTGCACCAATTGAAGCAGAGCCTAAAAATGGCGCATACAACTAGCGTAGACACATGGGCACCGTAAAGATGTCACGGCGGGTTGCATATATAAAAAAGCACAAAGGGCCTGCAAGAGCGTACCCTACTGTGCAACAACACACAACCCCGATTACTCTTATACACACACACACACACACACATCATAGGGAAGTGCTGCTCGTTTCTGCTTCCGGCTTTACAAAACAGTGCATGCATACTTGAGGGATTGCTGCCCTGGTCGTTCGTACACAAGCGGCTCACACACACTCGGCCATACAGTCATCTCAGCAGGCTATTCCAGCTCACAAACAATCATTCATCATCCGGGCGCACAAGCGAAAGAATCATTTACAGCATTGGGAGTACTACACGGTAAGGGAAACTCATGACTTTTTTAGTATTGTGGATCCAGTTACATCGTGGCAAAGTATAGGTTTAATTGCCTGATTTGCATAAACATGGTCTACATAGCTGTGGCTTGTCATGTATAATGGTTTTTTTTTAAAAGAAAGCGCTGTTTTTTTTTTTTAAAGAAACACTCTTTGCATTTCAATATAATGTAAAAATATGTAAATACACATGGGGAAACTGGGAACAAATATTTGCTCTACATAGCATGTTGTATACTTGTGGAGTATGTGTATAAAGGCATAAGATGGGGGAAATTTGAAAAGAAAAAATCCGCATGGTATAAACACTGTCTGCATAGTCCGAAACACTATATTATCTACGTTTGGAACACAGTGTTATGAATATCTCATATGCAAACAATGGACGTTGTCTCGAGATACATGGTTGATAAGCAAGAAACTGGCCAAACTAGGTCTTAACTCTCCATGCAATAAGATAGAGTACACTCTAGGCAAAAATGAAGTTATGTAAATGTAGTTAGTATTGTGTAGCATATATGGTCGTAAAACCGTGAGCAGACTTTTGATTATACCATGGTTTAACTTTATCTGTTATAAAACACAATCTGAAAGATAGTAAGATAATGGTTGAGAAGAACGTAGCAATGTGCATAAGAAAAGGGTTTTTTTATATATACAAAAAGAACTTTTTGAACAATGATTGACTGAATGTAAAATAATGGTAAACATCTACTCATGAATAGCGTTCTGTATGTGTTTTTCTTGGCAGACTCATATCAAAAGTCATTCAAAACGGTCTCAACACAAAGCGTACAGATGACGACCCCGAGCTCTCAGGTAGACTTTCAGTCTACTAAGAGGGTGTTCAACCAGAATTTGGCATAAGTTCTTTTTTAAAGTTTTTATAGACATTGAGAGTTAGTAAGAAAAAGTTAAATTTTATGTATTGGTCTTAAACTATTTAGGAAAAGTCTACTGTAACTTTTTTTGAACTAGGTACTTGTGAAATAAACTATTTTGAAAATGGCATGCTAACTAGTATGCGCATGGAAGAAAATCCTCATGTGAGGCTCCTCAGAGAGGAAGGAAGGTTGAAATTGAAAAACATGTCTAAATACAAACGAAACTCTAGAAAATTTTACTAAAAGGAAAAGACTGTCTAAATGTTTAAAGGTTTGACATAACCGTATCATGGAAATTACGTACATACTTGGTTGGGTGGTTTTAGATTTATTTTTTAAAACAAAAATCCTCATGTGAGGCTCCTACAAAAGGAGGGGTGGTCTAGTTTTTGAAAAATGGGTCCACGTACAAACGAAACTCTGCCATAATTTTGGCAAAGTATATCTTATCCTTTATACAACCCCAAAATGAAGATCCTCTTCTAGCTTTTTTCTCTATAAAACCTTTTTTCTATATCTCTCTCTTTAGCCTCTCAGGCTATCATTCTATTTACTTAGAGGGTAGGATGCCCAATCTCACAGGTAGTTACTATGAAAATGTTGTTTTCTAGCTAAGGTTTTTTCAGATATTCTTAGAAACTAGCATCTAGCATAGACCACTAATAGACAAGATCTGGTTTATAAAATTGTACTACAGGGCATGATGCTATCTATCAGAAGCCAAACTATGGGGGATATAACATCCTTTGAGAATGCAAGCCCAAAAACTCGCAAGAGATGCTACCTATCCAATGGAAAGCCACGGCCCTCCGCCATACGTGATTTTTCGAAAGGATGCAAATCAGCCTTCATCATTAAACCGGAAAACCAGTGTACCAGTTGAAATCATGGTAGAGGAAAGTCTACCAAACAAACTTATTGTGGAAAATGCCGTTCAAAAATGGATCGTGCCTGTTAGAGAAGCAAAGAAAAAACTCCCTCGAAATGCATATGAGAGTGAAGGGGTTTAAGGCTATGTGACAGCAATAACAAGCAAAATAGATTGTTTGGATACCTGTCTTCCCATCAAGGTTGCCCATGTTCTAATTGGTTGCTTGTGTTGGATGGTGGCAGGTATAGGTGTATTCTCTCATGGAATCTGACACTCAATTAGTCTCCTACCAGAACCGGATATACCAGCTTAAATTATAAAATTTTGGATTGTGTCGATTTTGTCTTTGTATATTGTCTACTGTTCTTTAGGTCCTATCTATTTTGGGTCAAGTGTCAATATATGGTTCTATAAGAGGGGATGTCAAGTTTAATCTCTCTCTCTTTATTTCCCGAGTTGTCCTTGGTCGGACAACTACCATATATTGAACTTGCCTTCATTCTAAGCTATTTACAAATTTATCTCTGATAACATCCTTCAGGTTGGCTGGATTGTATCTCTCACACAATTTGGATACTCCGACGATAAAAGGTTTCATATCCCACCTATTGGAACACAGTGCCTAATATCATGCTTCAAAGGGACTGACTTTCATAAGAGTCGATCTTCTTGACTATGAGAAAAAGGCAATACATGTTGGAATTAGGGTTGTAGAGAAACACACACAGCTTGGAGAAGACAAAGGAAGCTCAAGGCACACAATAGAGAGTGTGTTACTTAGTGTGCAATGGAAAGATAGATAGCCCTAGAGTGATGGGCGTATATACAATGCACCGGGGAAAAAACCTCCTAAAGAGGGAAAAAATGCCCCGGCGGTCCTAGTGTGTTCACACACATCACTACCACATGTATATGGTACCAAATCCCCCCTAGAGTGATGCGGTGAACGAGAGCTGGCACATGAGTAAAAGGAAGTGCCATGCCCTGAGGACAGGATCAGTCCACAAAGGGGAGTAAGCCCAAAGCTTTGCGAAAAGCTTCAAGCTTCTCACGAGACAATGCCTTTGTGAAAAGATATGCAAGGTTGTCCTCTGTTGGCACATAAGCCAAGCTGATCTCTCCTGCTGAGAGCCTCTCCCTGACATAGTGGTAATGCACCTCACTGTGCTTTGTGCGAGCATGAAAAACTGGGTACTCGCAACTGCCAGTGCGCTCTGACTGTCAGTGTAGATAGTGTTGGCAGTGTCCTGTCCAACACCCAAATCATCCATAAGGCGTCTGGGCCATACACACTCAACCGTAGCTGTGAAGACTACCCTGTACTCAGCCTCACAACTCGAAGTGGCCACAGTAGGTTGCTTCTTGCTCAACCATGATATACATGAACTGCCAAGCATGAAACATAAACCACTTGTGGACACTCGCGTGTCAAAACAACCAGCCCAATCTAAGTCCGAAAAAGCATGTAAGTCTGGCGGCAATGATCCCCCCTTGGGATAAAACAAGCCAAGATGTAAAGTGCCACTACGGTAGCGGAAAATCCTCTTGACAGCTTGCCAATGCTTAGACCCTGGGCTATGCATAAATCTGCTGACCTGTGAGACTGCAGACTGAATATCCGGCCTCGTGTTGCATACATAAATGAGGCAGCCAACAGCAGTTTGGTAAAGAGTGACATCAGCAGGATCGCCAGCATCATGTAGACTCAACTTCAAACCTGTTTCCATGGGAGTGGCAATAGGTTTGCAATCCTCAAGTACAAACTTACATAGCAATGTCTCTATGTAACTTTTCTGACACAAGGCAATACCACCATCACACTGCTTAAACTGTATACCCAAGTAATGATACAACAGCCCCAAATCTTTCATCTTGAAAGTAGCATTCAAATCAGCCTTAAATTCAGCAATATGTCTCTCATTTGGTCCAGTGATCAGCAAATCATCAACATAAAGAACCACGATGAGAAATACATCACCCTCACGCTTTACATACAATGTGCTTTCTGTTGGACTGTTACGCAAGCCTTGTTTGACCAAATGAGTGTCAGCTTTCTCATACCAAGCACGAGGAGATTGCTTCAACCCATACAAAGCCTTGTTACATTTGCACACTTTGTCCTCTTGTCCTTTTATGACAAAACCGCGAGGCTGTGTTACATAAACTTCCTCAAATATGTCACCATTCAAGAAATCAGTAACAATGTCTGATTGATGTACATCCCAACGAAAATGAGCTGCCAATGCACATAGAAAATGCACAGTAGTCATACGACAAGTGGGAGCAAAAGTCTCTTCATAATCTATGCCTTTTTGCTGTGCATAACCTTTTGCAACAAGTCGAGCCTTATGGCGATCAATCTCACTATCCGGCTTGTGTTTCAACTTGTAAACCCACTTCGTACCAATGGCCTTTTGCCCAGGAGGCAAATCACATAAAGTCCATGTGTCGTTTTCTATAAGTGCATCATATTCAGATTGCATGGCAGCCATCCAATTTTTTGAATTCTGTGCTTCATCAAAAGACAGAGGCTCCTCAACATCATGTAAGCTAGACACAACCAAAGCATAACAATCTGATGCATAAGATGCATGGCGAGGGCGTGAACGAGTACGACTAGACAAAGGTGCATCCAATTTACTGTCACGCAAAGTGTGCACCAGCCATTTTGGCATACCTCTAGCCTGCTAATTTTCAGCCCTTTCCTCATCAAGTACATCATGTACATCTGCATCAGTAATAGGCTGATCTAAAACATTTTTAAAAACCCCCATAAGCTGTACATTTGCCTCATTGGAACTTACATTTGTATTTCCACCACTAAAAAGAGGCAACAAAGTGTCATAAATGTCTTGTGAGCTTACATTATTGTCTCTAGTACATGACAGCAAGGCCTGAACAGAATCTTCCACAAACACTACATCCTGAGAAACTAGAATACGTTTTGTTTGCGGATGATACAACCTGTAACCTTTGCTTTCAGCACTATAACCAACAAAAATACATTTGACAGCCTTATCATCCAATTTTCTGCGCTGCACTTGTGGCACCAAAGCATATGCCAAACAGCCAAAAACACGCATGTGCTCAATAGAAGGTTTTCTATCATGCCATGCTTCATATGGAGTAATAGACTGCAAAGCTTTTGTAGGACACCTGTTAAGTACATAAGTGGCACACATAATGGCCTCAAGCCAAAAAGAATGCGGTAAAGCTTGACTTTTGACCATACATCGTGCCATTTCCGTAAGTGACCTGTTTTTCCTCTCAGCAACACCATTTTGTTGAGGTGTATAAGGCACTGTACATTGGTGTTTTATCCCACAACTAGCCAAAAATGCATTAAATTCATGAGACATATACTCCCCCCCTCGATCTGAACGGAGGGTGCCCATAGTACATTTCGAGACATTTTCAGCCATAGCCAGAAATTGTTTGAAGCACATAAAGACTTCGGACTTTGCTTTAAGCGGAAATACCCATGCATGCCTGGAGTAATTATCAATGAAAGCCACGAAGCACAAGTAATTGCCCAAGGACGGAGTTTGCATGGGCCCACAAACATCACTATGCACAAGCTGCAACCTGCATGTGGCCCGAACTGAACCATCCTTTGGAAACTTAGAACGCTGCATCTTACACAAAATACAGCCTTCACAAACATTTTTGACAGGTGCTTCAAGAGGCGGCAAAGAAGCAACCATATCGATTTCTGCAAACGCAGCGAACTGGCAAAATTCAGATGACCAAACGTGCATGCCAAAGTTTTGCATCTGAAATAGCCCTTGAATCTGCAACAGCATTTGCAAAAAAAATTCCACACTTGTCATACAAAGTGAGCTTATACAGCCCACGGCACAGAAGCCCAGATGCAACAATTTCATCACCAAAACTGAGATCATGAATTGTACATCTGTCATCCACAAATTTGACTACAAGTCCAATTCTAGCAAGTGCGGATACAGATAAGAGATTCTTCTTGATCCCAGGTACATAAAGTGCATCAACAAGTGTGAAGGAACTGCCATTAGCAGTAGTGAGCACAATCTTTCCAACTCCCTGAACTAGATAAGAGGCATTGTTGGCACAAGTGACTGAATTCCCATGAGGGACAGACTCGAGAGAGGTAAACAATTCACGATGTGAGGTAATGTGCTTTGTAGCACCACTGTCGAAATACCACACATGTGAATCTGCAGCAACTGACAAGCATGCATCATGGACAGCAGGATTGTAAGTGCACTCTGCGCTAAAAGCCCATTCTGCATCAACATCAGCAACAAAGTCTCCTTTCACAGAAGACTCAACAATGGCTGCATTTGTAGTTGAACAAGAATTTTCAGTGGAACCACCCTCTTTCTTCTTACCCTCTTTGGCCTTCAACTTAGGACACGACTTGATCAAGTGATCATTGGCTTTACAATAATGGCAACGCATCTTCTTTTTGCCCTTATCACCAGAATTACCAGATGAAGTACAGCCAGCAGAAGCATTAGGAACATAATTTTTGCCTCTCGCAGCAGAACCATAAGAAGTGGCTGCATTGCTGTTACCACCCTTTCTTTGAGAAGCAATAAAAGCCCGTTCAACTGCACGCTGCCTAGTCCTGTTTTTTCTGGAAAGTGACTCTTGCAACAGCAATGTGCATAATGCATCAAACTTGACAACTTCAGGATTTCCTTGGGTCATCAGTCTCCAAGTACTAGCAAAAGTCTCGTAGGAATCTGGTAAGGCATCAAGAACAGTCTGCACAAGGGAACTGTCTGAAATGACTTCACCTGCAGAAATAAGCTGCTCATTGATATCCTTGACACTAGCAAGGAAAGTGTCCATATCATCTTCCTCATGCATAATCTTTGACTCCAGCTCTTTACGCAGCAAAGCAATTTTAGCCTCATTGCGGCTTGCATAAAGACCTGCTAAAATATCCCAAGCCTGTTTTGCAGATTTTGCTGAACGGATGTGAGGAACAATGGTGTGCTTCACAGAAAACGCAATCAATGCATGAGCCTACGCATCCTTAACATCCCAACGAGCTTGTTCTGTCGTAGGCAAAACAACTCTAACAGCTGCAATCCTTGCAGCAAGACCTGCAACATCCTCAACATCGCCTACATCCTCAGAACCAAGACGTACATCAATGCCCTGCACAATGTTCCAGACACCCTTTGACACAAGAACATGTTGCATCATATAAGCCCACATAGGGTAGTTGTCCCCATCCAACCTGTCCTCAGCAGCAAACATCTTGAACACATCTGTGTTGTTGTTGTCAGCCATGGTAAATGTTGACCTGATGTGAAAACTGTCCGAAAATAGGAGAAATGGAGCAGGAACAACCTGTGCTATATAGCACAAACCGTAGAAGACTATAAGGCACCTGTTATGCAGAAAATGGCACTGACAGAAATTTTGCACAAAATGACGAAATAGCCTGTGCAGTACTGCCTATAGTGGAAACGGAGGCCGAAATGATCCCAAATCAAAATTCTCAGCACTCCCAGCTCTTAGAGCTATCCCAAAATTTTTGTCGACCTGCGAACGCTCGCCAAAGCTGACTGAAATCGGAGAAAGTGAGCAGGCGTGTGCTGGAGCAGCTGGCGACTAAGCCCAGGAGGACGTGACCTGCTCTGATACCAATTGTTGGAATTAGGGTTGCAGAGAAACACACACAGCTTGGAGAAGACGAAGGAAGCTCAAGGCACACAATAGAGAGTGTGTTACTTAGTGTGCAATGGAAAGATAGATAGCCCTAGAGTGATGGGCGTATATACAATGCACGGGGGAAAAAACCTCCTAAAGAGGGAAAAAATGCCCCGGCGGTCCTAGTGTGTTCACACACATCACTACCACATGTATATGGTAACAATGCAGGAATAAGAGGTTTCAGCTTTAAAAACAACACCTGTTAACGACTGGTTAAAACTCTTAGCCCTTGCCAGAAAAGAACCTACACAACTAATTAGTGCATTAAACTCTTTTCTATTATCATTACGCTTTATTGATGCTCAAGACTATTCAGATTTAGACTGCTATTTTTCATCACTACCTTCCATAGTCAATAAGCTCTATTTTATCAATAATCTCCCTATCCTTCCTCTGGCAATTAGGCAATCTCAAGAGATTGTGCACCCTCTTTTGGATCTAGATCTCTTGGATCAAGAAGAATGGAGGTCCTAGGCCTAACGGATGACCCTTCTTCTCAAAAAATTGTAAGGTCTATGCCCATACATTTTTTTGAAGTCATTCCACTACTCCCTTTTAGACAAGTTGATCTCGACGCTATTCGCCTTGAAAACACTGGGATTTTGAGATATAAATCAATGTGCTCCATTCACAATTGACTCTTTAGCTCTACTTTGTAGTTTACCACCTAATGTGGTTGAACAATGCAAACATCAGCACTTCAATCAAAATATCTACTATTGTAAGATAAACCTTTTACACTAAAACAGATAAAACTGTAAGACATTGACAGTAAAAAGCGCTCTAATACTTCCATGGTAGCCCATACAAAGGGACTATCACTCAATGAGAAAGAAAATGACATTTGAAAGTTCTTGAAGAATTGTTGAAACACATACAGACCATTCATCAAGTGTACTTGTAAGAAGAATCCCGGTTCAAACTGCCTAGCAACGATCATATGGTTTGATCACCTTCTTTAGTTTGTATTTCAAAATCTTTCGAAGTTCTTTCCTTATTCCTCTGGACCCGCACAAGTATATGCTTTCCTTGGATGGGTAACATCTTTTCCCATTGAAGGTTGACATGCGGTAGTGCTCTTTTATGCTCTTCATGAACATCTAATTGATGCATTAAAAGGTTTAGTATTATATACACCAGGAACTCCATTCCTCTCTCGAGTTCAACACCACCCAATTGGTCTAACCATTGACACAATTTTCAAACCCGCTAGAAGTAGGGAACAGATGAAGCGTATTGCTAATACACCAAGCAATACATCATCATCATCAAAATAACCTCGACAATTTCGCAGATCTGAGGACTTTGGCTAGACTCCAAGGATGCTTGAATACAATACAGATGACAAGGTACGACATTTAATTACTAGAACTAATGAATTACAATGGTTTAACCAAGGTAATAAAAGTAAACATCGGTTTATTCACTTAACTTTCATTAATAAATTTATGGAGTTTATACACCCTTACACTTTTTATGATGAACTGTTAAAGGATATTGGAATCAAAAATAATCTTGAGCATTTTCACATTAAATTTGGATGGAAGTACACAAATAATGTTGGCCAATACTTGTATAAAACCTTTGACACCTTTGTTAAACCTTTTGATCTTAATGAACCTTGTGTCTGCCAGAATCAGAAGCGTTTTAGAAATTTCCTAAAAAATTTTGACCATCTTGGTGAGCATGTTCTTACTACTCAACCATCATTCATAAGACACCACACATTAAGGGATAGCATATCCAAAGGCTTTAACCATATCCCTCTTGTCCCTGTACATCTGCATTCAATTAAAGCCGAGTTCAAGAAGGGATGGGAAAAATTATGCCATTTACTAAATATAAACTGTCTCACTTTCATTCAATTGAAGAAAGACTAGAAAAAAACTTCCAATCTATCTTCCCAAATTATACGCATAACCAAATTCCCTGGTTCATGGAAAAAGATATCTTAGACAAAATTGAATTTATCCAAAAACACATTTTTATATGTGGTTTGGAAAAATCAGCCCAAACTCCTGTCTTTATTTGTAAACGAATCATTAGACTTTATGCAAAGAACAGATTAAATTCTTTTGAATTCATGCCTATAAACGAATGCACTAACACCATCATCTCACTCATTAATACAGGATGCAAGGAGTTTAATATTATACCTTCTCATGATATAGGTCTTCCCTATATTATGAGAAATTACAAGATTCACAAGGCAAAGTTCCGTTGGATAACAAATACCCATGATTGTGTGTTCTCCCCTGTGGCTAGTAAGATCACTAAATTCCTTCATGGTTTATCTATTGGGCTTATTGAATATACTAAGAAATTTCAAAAAAACCTTCAAACATTCTCAAAGGTGAATACAAATGCATACTGGATCATTAACAACCAGTACGATGCTGTGATAAACCTTCCCAAACTGATTTACTATGTTCATACATAGGATATTAAAGCTTGTTATGAAGCAATTCCTCACCATGAGAAGCATAGCCTAATGGAAACTTGTTTAAACCATCTAGGAACAAAATCACCCTTACCAAAAAGAAGACGGAAGTGAAATGGTCTTTCGAATTCTTTGAGGCTTTAAATATCATTGTTTCTCAAGGTTAGGATCTGATATTTATCAACAAACTAAAGGAATTCCAATGGGATACTCATGTTCTCCTTTATGGTGCAATCTATATCTTGCTTGGTTTGAGTTGGAATATGTTACTAAATTATCTAGACTCAAAAAGAATGATATGCTTTTAGCTTTCATACACTCTAATCGGTATATGGACGACCTTCTATTCATAAATAACGCATATATTGCAAGCTGCATGAATCACAACAGACCCTTCTCCCCTGAGGACCCCTTTACAATATATCCACTGGATATCATTTCAGTAAAACCGACTCATATAAAATTTGGCTCTACGTATTTAAACACGAAAATAATTCTACAAAGACCTTTTATCAGAGAATACACTACGGAAGCAGCATGGAAAAAAGATGCATTACCAGGACACCAAGTATCATTCATACAAGCGGCCAGCAATCGCCCTACACAGTTAGCATACAAATTATGTGTGTCACAGATCTTACCCATCATTTATAACGCTTCATGTGTAGTTAAATCATTTAATGATTTACAATGACTGAGCTTTATGTTTGCCTCAAATGGATTCAAAAGAACACGCATCAAAACATTAATCACACAGTTTCTAGTAAAAGGTAACTTCCCTGGTATCAAATTCAAGATCAGATCTTTGATAAATATACTGAAGGAACAAGAAATAGAACATGATGCACATAATTCTGATAATAATAGGATAAATATCTGTGAAACAACTGGGTTGGGTGCAAGAGAGTACCCAGCAAAGCGAGAACACACAATGACAAGAAGGAGGGCGGACAGAAATACCATTTCAGCACACAACATGATGGTGGCTTTTTATTTTTTTCGTATGTAACTCGTATAAGTTTATGAAACTTTTTTTGCAATAAAAGTCTGATTTTTTACCCCACCAATGGAAAGGGTACCAGGACATTTGTACAAAAGGGTTTTCTGGAAAATAAACATTGCAAGATAATTTGTCACCAGATGTGTTGCAGTGATAATCATGGGTATTATGGTTCGAATATGAATTGATATTGTGTACTGTTAGATAAAGTATAATTTGACAAACACCAGACATTGAAAAGATTGATACTATCTCAAGATCACTTAAGAATTGTGAACTAGAGTCTAAGACAAACTCAAGTTTTAAACTGGCGGGGGATATGTCCACTTAGTGGGCTATCCCGCACCAAATGGGCATACTCCCAGGGTTGGGGGTGGGACTC